>NC_050466.1:81522816-81687749 GCF_903995425.1 Onychomys torridus | reverse complement strand
AGTGGGAGAGGAAGGCGGATTTAATCCCAGTACATGGAGGCAGAGTCAAGGGAACTTTATTCTAGCATTCAAGAAGCTGATGCAGGGGGATTAAATTCCAAGGCAGTTAGGGAGAGTCAGAGGCATTTAATTACAGCACTTGAGAGGCTAATGCAGGAGTATTTAATCCCAGCAATGGGAAGGAGAGGCAGAGGGATTTAATATTATCACTGAGCAGCAGAGCACTTGGATTAATTCTTGTACTTATGAAGTTGATGCAGGTTTTTTACCAGCACTGGGAGGAGAGGCAGGGGATATAATCCCAGCACATAGTAGGCAGATGCAAGGTGATTTAACACCAGCACTGGGTGGTAGAGGCAGTGGGATTTAATTCTAGCACTCTGAGTTTGATGCAGGGGAATTTATCCCCAGGACTGGAATGCAGATGGAGGGGGTTTTAATTCCAGCACTCAGGAATGTGATATTGGGGGATTTAATCCCAGCACTGGGAGGAGAGGCAGGGGGATATAATCACAGCACTTAGGAGGCAGAGGCAGGGCGATTTAAATACAGCACTAGGAGGCAGACGAAGGGGGATTTAATCTCAGCATTGGGAGGAAGAGGCAGGGGCATTTAATCCCAGGAGGCTGATGCAGAAGTTGGATGATTTAATTTCAGCAATGGGAGGCAGAAGCTGGAGGATTTAATTCCACCACTTGGGAGGCTCATGCAGGGGGACGAATCCCAGCACTGGGAGCAGAGGCAGTTGGAATTAATTCCAGCACACAGGAGGCTGAACCAGGGGGATTTTATTGAATCACTAGGGGGCAGAGCCAATGGGATTTCATATCAACAATGGGAGGCAGAGGCAGTGGTATTTAATCCCAGAAGTGGGAGGCACAGGCAGGGGGATTTAATATCATCACTGTGAGGCAGATGAAGGAGGATTTACTTACTCCCAGCATTTGGGACACACAGCCATAGGCTAGAGGATTTAACCCCAGCACTTGTGAGGCAGGTGCATGTGGATTTAATTCCAGCACTGGTAGTCAGACGCTGAGGGATTTGATCCCAGCACTGGGCAGCAGTGGCAGTGGAATTTAACCCTAGCACTGGTAAGCTGATGCAGGGGCATTAATCACTTCACTCTGGGCCATAGCCAAGGGAATTTAATATCAGCATTGGGAGGCATAGACAGGTGGATTTAATCCCAGCAGTTGGAGGCAGGAGCCAGAGGATTTAATTTCAGAACTTGGAGGTAGAATCTGGAGGATTTAGTTCCACCACTTGGTAGGCTGATGCAGCGGGATTTATTTCCAGCACAGGGATGGCTGAAGCATGAGGATTTATCTCTTGACTAGGAGGGAGACGCAGGGGGATTTAATCCCAGCAATTGGAAGAGAGAGACACACACCAGAGGATATTTAATTCCAGCACCCAGAACGATGATACAGGGGGAATAAATCCTCGCACTGGGATGCAGAATCAGGAGATTTAATGTCATCACTGGGGGCAGATGCAGGGTGATTTATTCCTAGCAATGGAAGGCAGATGCAGGGGGATTTAATCCTGGCATTTGGGAGATTGAGAAAGAGGCCAGAGGATTTAATGCCAGCATTTGTGAGGCAGACACAGGGCTGTTTAATCCCAGGACTTTGAGGCAGGGACAAGTAGATTTATTATCCGTACTCTGAGGCAGAAGCCTGAGCATTTAATTCTAGCACTTGGGAGCCTCATAAAGGGGGATTTAATCCCAGCACTGGGGGGCAGAAGAAGAGGGATTTAATTCCCATACTGGGCATCAGAGCTAGGTTATTTAATCCCAACACTTGGAGGCAGAGGCAGGGCAATTTTACCCCATAACTCAGGACAGAGCCAGGGGAATTTAATCCCAGCACTGGGAGGCAGAGGCAGGGAGATTTAATCCCAGCACTCAGAGGCAGATCTCCATGAGTAGAAGTCCATTCTGGTCTATAGAGCTAGTTCCAGTACAGTCTCCAAAGCTACACAGAGAATCCCTTATTCAAAAAAAACGAAAAAAAAAAAAAACCCACTCAAAACCAAAATCATTGTTCTTGGTCTCTACACTAACCAAAGAGTATAACACCATTCTCACCCTCCTGGAAGCTCTTTATTTCAGTCTTGTACCATCTCAAAAGCTAGCCAAGGCCCACAAAGGATGTCCTGACTACCATTCTCTGCTAACTATCAAGTATCCCAGTCCTGTACGAAACTGTGCCCTTTTTAACAGCTTTGCCCCAACTCAGAGGAGTACCTCCATCTCAAAGAACAGAGCTTGTTCAATATTTTAGCCACTGCACAAGACACCTACATTTACCCCAGAAACCATCATTTTTGTGTTGCTATTATTTAAATAATTTTATTTTTATTTTTTCTACAATAGTAATATCATTGATTCCATCATTTCAACACTTCCTTTTCCTCCTTCCAAACCATGTACCTATACCTACCTTGCTCAGTTTTAAAATCCTGGTTTCTTTTCCTTTAATTGTTGTTGTTGGTTGTGGTGGTGTAGGTGGCACTGGTGGTGGTGGTGGTAGAGGTGTGTGTGTGTGTGTGTGTGTGTGTGTGTGTGTGTGTGTGTGTGTGTGTGTATTACTAAATACAAAATACTCCCTGGTCAGGGTGACTGGAGTTCACACAACACCTGGGAAGGAGGACACCAATCAGCATGTTCATGTGGGGGGAGACAAGCTCAGGAGGTAAGGCAGTCTTTAAGAGAGCCAGCAACAAGACTGCATCGATGATATGCAAAATAATCCATGAATTTGGTGAGGGCTAAGGAAAAATTCTTATCCACGTGAAGGTTAGCTTTTATCTGAGGGGAAAATAAGGAAACATACATGCTTTCTTATGGTAACTTTTTCTTTTCCTTCTTCTTAAAAAATTCTCTTTCTCTCAAAATCTGAATCTCAGTTGTGTAGCTTGATCTGCTTAAGGGGACCCCTGGCAATAGGATCAGAATCCATCCATGATGCATGAGCAGCTTTTTGGAGCCCACTACCTATGGCTGGACACCTTGCACAGGCTTGAGTCAGGGGGAGGGTCTTGGACATGCCTCAACTGAATATACCTGCCCATGGGAGGCCTTACCTTCCTGTAGGAGTGAATGAGGCCTGGGGGGGAGGGGGTGGTTGGAGGGGTGAGAGGAGGGAAGAGAGGGATTCTATGATTGCTGTGTAAAATAAATAAAAATATTTCTTATTAAAAACCAAAAAAAGGAAAATCTGACTCCATAGAGTTATATAGATATCTTTTAACACACAGTGCTCTCTCTGTCTCTGTCTCTGTCTCTGTCTCTGTCTCTGTCTCTCTCTCTCTCTCTCTCTCTCTCTCTCTCTCTCTCTCTGTCTCTCTCAACAAAAAACACACACACAATTCATGGATCTCCCCTCCCCCTGCCACATACCCTGAATGCAGTCTTGAGCTTAGTCTCTTAAAGACTGCTTTTGTCCCTAGTGGAAGAAAGAAGCCTGCACTGATTCTATAAAATGCAGAAAAACATAGGTGGAGATATTCACAAAGGCAAAGCATGGGTGTCCCACAGACATATGCCCTCTCTTCCTACAGAATTAGAGAACTGAGGCTCTTGACATGAGGGGAAAAGGTCCTCCGGTAGGACAAAGAAGCACCACCATGGTTTGTAATGTTTTAAGTGTGTGTTCTGAGGGAAGCCCCTATCCCAAAACACCCAGGAGGTTCACAGCCTGCCCCTACCATCAATCCTTGGGTGTATATGCAGGGCTATTGTGTTAATTACTATCAGAAGAGTCCTAAGATTAATGAGTTCTTAGGGTGAATGGAGGGTCCTTTAGTCAGATAAGTCCTCTGAGTATGGTCAGAAATTAGAAAAGGATTTCATAGGAGGAATCAGAGTACTTCTTCCCTGCTAGGAGCCTCCATTCTGTGTAGTAGTAATGGGTCAGACCCACATTTAATCCCATGCTATGGGGCTGTAGCTGAAATAGTGGTAAAGAATGTTGGTTAGAGGACATGGCCTGAATATTTCTACAAGGAAGTTTAAGTCATGTATGAGAAGAACCACATACAACAGAACATATCACAGCAAGACAATTGGAAAGGGGTAGCAGAGAGAGGTTCATGATTTCACAGATCTTGCTTGAAGATTCTCACTGGAAACTGAGAGGGCCCCCACAACTCTAAGGAGCTAGAAGGCATGAGTGCCAGCCTGCTGCATTCAGCCAAGCCCACCAGAGGCAGTAATGATAGGCTGTAAACCTAGAATTAATCTGCTTCTTCCTTAGGGAACAGGCAGTTGAGAACAGACGGCCAGTAGGTTCCTAACATTGGTCCTCTCCTGGAAACATGCAGAGGCTAACTTAGATAAATAAACAAAGTGTGGATTCTCCTGGATGAAAGTGCACTTAATTTTGTTCTACCCTTGGCAGGTGTCTGTGTCTCCAGCATCCTGCCCACACATCTTGCTGTCGTCCATAGCCAGGTCATCATGCCTCGTGGTCAGAAGAGTAAGCGCCATGCCCGGAAGAAATGCCATCAGACCCGAGATGAGGGTCAGGCTTGTGGAGGTGTTCAGGAAATAGCAGAGGAATCAGGAAAGGCAGCAGAAAAGTCCTCTGCCGCCTCCCAGACCCAGCCTGGGGCTGAGTCTTCCAGCACTCCCGAGGCTCCTCAGAAAGCAACACCATCTGCCTCAAGCACTCTGAGTATTTCTTCCTTGGAATCACATGAGAGTTCCTGTGAGGGAAGTGAAGAATTCAAGGAAAAGGAATGCCCTGTTGAGGACAAGCCCTGCACCATCCTTCCTCACCAAGAAATGGTAGCAAGAAAGGTAGTGGTGCTCTTACAGCACTTGCTCCACAACTTCAATCTGAAGAAGCTTACTACTAAGGAAGACATGCTGAAGCTTATCACCAAGAAGTATGAATACGACTTCCCTGAGATCTTCAGGAAAGCCTCTCAGAAGCTGGAAGATGCCTTTGAGGTGGAAGTGAGGGAAGTCAACTCCAGTGAGCCCTCATACAACCTCATCAGCAAGCTGAAGCTCCCCAACAATGGGAGGATTCGTGCTGGCAGAGGCTTTCCCAAGACTGCTTTCGTGATGTGTGTCCTAGGTATCATCCTCATTAGGGGCAATTGTGCCAGTGAAAAAGATGTCTGGAAAATCCTGAAGAAGCAGTGAATCTATCCAGGGAAGAAGCACCGTATCTTTGGTGAGCCCCGGAAGCTCATGACCCATTATTTAGTGAAGCTGAAGTACCTGGAGTACAGGCAGGTGGCAGGCAGTGATCCCCCACACTATGAGTTCCTGTGGGGTCCCCAAGCCTATGCTGAAACAAGCAAGATCAAAGTCCTGGAATATTTGGCCAAGATAAACCAAACAACACCTAGTGCCATCTCTGCCATTCATGAGGAGGCTTTGAAAGATTACCAAGGACAAACAGAAGCCAGAGATGAAGATGACTCTGATGCCACTGACCAAACGAGTGAAGATTCCTCAGTAAAATTACCAGCAAATTCCACTGTCCCCGTTGACCCTTAAAGTTTTCCTGTCATTGAGATAAGGACATAAAGCATGACAAAGTAGGTTTTCTTGGAAATATGAAATAATCTTAGAGTTAGTAGGTCAGTACACTGGGAAGAGCAGGGGATTAGAACATAGTTAAATCTAGTCTCCTTTAATTGCATTCATTATGTGGTTTGGTAAAGTTAAACGCAATAAATGGAATTAAATATTTCCCCTGGCTTGTAAAAAAAAGTCAATAAAAGTCAAATGTTTATGAATTAGACTTTGTGTTTATTTACTGATATTGATCACATCTTATATCAAATATACTATCTTTAGAAGTCCATGTGAAAGTATTATAATGGTAATATCATATTCCAGTTTACAATTTTAGAAATTTTGAGCCAATATCTGCAGTTTTACCAGTAAAATTGCATTTCCTCTCTTTGACTTAACGTAAATTAAAAAAGTAATAAGGACAATGGAGGTTTGTTTTGTTTTGTTTTGTTTTGTTTTTTGTGAGTAAGCAGAAGATTGTCCTGTTTAATTACTGCTTGCTCTTTTCTTAAAATGCATATACTCTGCTTGTGTGGTGTAGTAGAGCTCTTTATAACATTCTCCTACTGCGAATGTAGGACAATATCCCTTGAAAGCAGAGGGCAGGACACAGAGTTCTGGACAACACAAGAATAAACAGACAACTTGCACTGCAAGAGGAAGGGGGAATGAGGTCTAACTTGATGGTGCCAAGTACCCTCTTAGTGATGGAAACCCAATAAATAAAGGCAAAGTCTGTAAACTGGTCCAGAGAAAGCCTGATCTGACCTTGTCTGGTGATCAGATGGCCAAACACCCTAAAGGTCGTGCTGGAACTCTCATCCAATAACTGATGGAAGTGGATGAGAGATCCTTGGCCAGGCCCCAGGTAGAGCTCCAGGAGTGCAATTGTCTAGAAAGAGGAGGAACTGCAAGAGTGAAATGTTGAGACCAAGATTGGAAAAGCACAGGGACAAATAGCCAAACAAATGGAAGCACATGAATTATGCACCAAAGGCCGTGGAGCCCCCAGCTTATTCAGGCCCTCTGGATAACTGAGACAGTTGAATAGCTTGAACTGTTTGGGAGGCACCCAATCTGTGGGATCAGGACCTGTCCTTAGTGCTTGAGTTGGCTGTGGGAACCTTGGGCTTAGACAGGGACACTTTGCTCAGTCTGGAAAGAGGGGACTGGACCTGCCTGGACTGAATCCACCAGGTTTAAATGAGTCCCTAGGGGAGTCTTGGCCCTGGAGGAGATGGGAATGGACGGGAGGGGCTGGGGGAAAGTGGGGTTGGGAAAGGAGGGGGGATGACAGCGGAACCCATGGCTCTAGTGTAAAATTAAAACACAAATTAGCAAATAACAAAAAAAAATGTAACACACATCCAGTAAAGTTTATATTGACAGGTTCAACATGGCCCCTGTTTACCGCCATTTGGCGGGCCCTGCATTAAGGCTCCCCTTTTCCAAGACTGCAGGAAGACTCTGCAATCTCCACACCCTGCCCCCACACTCATTTGCCAGAGACATCAGACACTTCCTGAGACTCAGAGACCAGCCTCCAGCTTCCATCCTGCCCTGGAACTCCCACCTGGACCAGAGGTGAATGCCTGGGGTCACACCCAGAGAGGCCAGCACCTGGGTCTCAGCCCTGGGCACCAGCCACTCCAACAATGGTGTTTCTTATCAGAGCAATCAAGTTTTGATTCATTGAGCAAGGCATGTGGAAAAGTCAAATTCCCAAAACTTGGAAAACAGATGCAATTTTCATTCATTGTTCATGAAGGAGTTGTGCTAAATGACTTTAAACATAATGAATAGATGCCACCCCCTTAGATGGTATGCCTTACAGTTTTTTTTGGGGGGGGAGGAAATCCTACAAGTCTATGCTAGCAACACAGAAAAATTACACACTGGATGTTGGGGTGAGATGGAGGGGTATCACCTTAATTTTGGTTTAATTTCTATAGTTCTGGATGCTGAAAAGTGTAAGATCAAGGGGACTGCTGACCCAGTTCTAAATAACACAATCCTTATTTAAAACTTTGAGAGAGGAAAAGAACAGGGGAGTAAGGGATGGACCCAAAATGAAGACAGGGAAAGGTGTAAGTGATTGGGTTGGTGGGCAAATGGAACCCAAGTCTCCATTTGGCAGGAAGGGAAAATGTCCCAGTTTCTTTCCAGTGCTGATAAGTCCTTTTGAAAATCAGGTGACTGGTGCACATTCTGTTAACATTTTGAGAGATCCCTCAAGTAAGATGAGATCCATAGAAACCACTACATCATCACCATTTTACTTGCACTGAAAAGTAGGTCCTAACTGAGGGGAAGAGCTTTTCATATAAAGTTATCTTAATTTTCATTTCACAAACATTTCTCAAGGGCTGCATTTTCTTAAGTCAATAATGACTAAAATGAGGCAGCTGGACAGAAGGACATCATGGGGGCAGTAGAAAGGTTTGACCTTATGGCAAATTATAAGACCTTGAATTGTAGTCATCTGGGACAAGCCACCCCATACTCAAATTAGAGCTTTCATGTTGAAATTTAATGTAGGTGAACCCATTACCTTTGCGCTGTGTACTGTAATTTTATGAGACTCTTCTACATGCTTTAGTACCTTCAAGATAAGAGAACAAGATGTACTACAAGTGGGTGTATCACTGACCTGGTCCTGAGAGTTTTGGGATGCCCCCTCCTCTCGTTTCTCTATTGTCAGTGTAGGTAGGCAGCCTTACCCACCTCACCAGATTAATTACACAGTCTTGCCCACCTCATCAAATTTAACTATACTTTCAGGGTTACTTAATGGGAAAAGATTTCCAGCTAAGATAGGAGCTTTAATTTCATTGCTCCCTTCCATATGCCTCACTCCTGACTCACCTGCCGGTGCATCTCATGCACATAGGCAGGGCCCTGATCTTTGCTTTGTCCCTAATTCCAAAGAAATATGTTCTCATGCACCACAAGCTTTTCTCTTCCCAGTTCCCTGTTATAACTCACTGCTCAGCTGATGGTTATAGGATCACCAAAGAACATGAGTCCAGAGATCATTAGGTAAGAAACTGTAACAGCTAAAGTTATTTACAGCCCCAGACCCAAAAGTATCTGGGCTTTGCAAAAATAGACTTTAATATAACCTTCTATTACTGTGAAATGATTCTAACAATTGATCACCTGTCTCCTGGATGCAAAACTAGTAAAGGAAACAAATGCCTTAAAATAACCTGTCTCTGATAAACTAAACATGTTCCAATCTCTCTGTCTCTCCCATTAACACTAACCAATGTAAGCAGAGTACTAAACACCACAGATGGTCACTAATTTTCTCATGGCTGCTTCTTAACATGTTCAAACCTTTTTTTACAAGCTCCAGAAACGGTCTTAAATCCATCTGGGCAGGTCGGATCTACTTCAGGCTTCTCCTGTCACATCATCATCCTGTCAGACACAGAAGCAGCCAGAGTGCCAAGCCAAGAAGGACGCATGTCTCCACAGCATCAGAAGAAGGCAGACAGCCCATCATCCCACACTGCCTGTCTACCTTGGAAGACTCCCTACTCTACCTCCCCCAAGAGCCAACTGACGCCCAACAAGTCAGCTGGAAGCAGGTTTTCTGGGAGAAATGCAGCCCCTCTTCCTATTCACTCTCATTTTTATAATAAGAAGCAAATACTGGAATGTTAGAATCCTGCCCTCCCCCTTCCAGATCTAATGTCTTACATCATCAGGAGGGCAGGGGCAACTGTGTACCTCCACATGGTCATGCAATCCCCACCCTTTCCTTTTTCTGTTTTCCTCTCTGCTCTGCTCCCGCCATCTCTCTGTCCCCTCCCCCAGTCCTGGGTGTCTCCAATCCCTTTCCTTCCTTATAAAATTCTGAAAGGTACCACTGAGTTCTCTCATGACCATGACCTTTCCATGTGGAAACCAGCACCAGCCACCAGCACCTATTTCCTTTCAATTGTCCTCATTACTTTTGCCTTGTGTGCTATAATTTTTATTAGACTATTCTACGTCCTCCAATACTTTCAAGATATGAGAACAAGATGCACGACAAGTAGATGCATCACCTGTGACCAATATAATAACAGCAACATTTCAAAGACTGAGCATTATTTTTCCAGCTGTGTACTCCAACCAGATAGTGCCTACACAAGACTCACTTGCTTGATGATGAGCTTGCAGTTTTCTTTTTAAGGCTGGTAGACAGAATAGTAAGACTGAACCCTGATACACATTTGTCTGGTACACTCTTCCAACCTCCTACTTGAAGATGCTCTGCCTCCTGTTCATTACTTTCTCTCTCACTCTTCTAAACTCAGACAAAATAATGATACTAGTATTCAAAGTAGTGAAAACAAGTCGATAAAAGGCAAGTGAAAAGATTAAAAATCTTCAGATAGTGGCCCTAGGCTTTTGTTTCCTGAAAGGCAACATGATACAGGAGCTGATATTCCTGGTATGATATACCTGCAGGTCTTTGCATAGTACAGCACCATTCCCCAGATTCTTCCCAGTAAACACTCCTTCTACTTCTGGGGCCTGTCCATAGCCTAGTTTGTTCATAACATAGTTTGGTGTTCCTTTTATCCTTTGCTTATTATGGTAATCGAATTTGGAATTAAGTTTTCTCCAATTGTATGAGAGGAATTGATTTGTAATAATATGAACCATTCCCACTAATAATACTTTATTTTTACATGAACATTAATTATGCAACTGCTCTAAATTGTAGTCTCCCTTAATAGTACTAGAAATAGTACAAGAAAAATTATCTATCAGTCACTCAATGAAATTGACAGCCTGAAAACAAGTACATGTAAGGAAGAAGGTGAGATAGTATGTATGTAAGCTCTGAAGACCAAGATATGAACGTGAAGAAAGGGGAAGGGGAGGAGACAGGGAGGGAGGGAGGGAGAGAGATAGAGAGAGAGAGAGAGAGAGAGAGAGAGAGAGAGGAGAGAGAGGAGAGAGGAGAGAGAGACGTGTGTGTGTGTGTGTGTGTGTGTGTGTGTGTGTGTGTGTGTGTGTGTGTGTGTATGTGTGGTATATGTTCCCCAGTATGTGTAGATATATGACTATGCACACATAAGGAATCCAGAGGAGACAACTGGATACCCCTCTTCATCATTTTACAGTTTATTACCTTGATAGGAGTCTGTCACTGAGGCTGGAGCCAAGATGGGTGGCCAGCAAGCCTTAAGGATCCTCCTGTCTCTGTCTTTATAAAACAGGGGAACTGGCCCATGTATGACCATGTATAAATTTGTACATGGACAGCAAAACCCAAGTTCTTAGTCATACACAGCAAGTATCCTTACCTGTTGAGCTACCTTCTCAGCTCTCTAAAATTCACTAAGAATAATATTTTGTGTTTTTATCAGTTAAAATACATTTGAGGAGCAAAAGCCTGGGCCTGACAAGATTCTCTGGAATGAAGAAGACTGAGTGAGTTCTGTGTATAGGGAGAGGACATTAACTGTTAGGAAGTTAGTTCTCATTTTCTATTGTATTCTCTTATCAACTGAGTATCTGCTCTTTGGGAAGTTCTGTGCTATTACTGGTGATGCTCAGAAAAAGATAGAACATCAACGCATAAAATTTCAGAGCAAGGAAATAAAATCTTATGAGGAAAATTGAAAATGCCCTAGGGGAATTACAACTAAGTCAGAACAGATAAATGTGAGAGTAACATTCCTGAGGCAAGGCACATTGTATTTTGAAAATCTCAAGTCAATATAATATTATATAAGTTTAAATTAAGCTGTGTGGTCAGTTATATGAGTCTATGCTACAGATGAACAGTATACAGGTCTCCATATGATATATCATAATATTGAAGAAAGCTTACTGTATGTAAAACTACTTTGTAAAGGAGATGTAAATAAGGCTTTAACATTATACACTGCCTTGACATTTGGTGGAACCAGCAGGACATCAAATGACTTCAGTATTTGCTTATTCTGTTTCAGAATCAAACCTCACATGTACTGGCATTGCATAGGGTATGGTGTTCTTCCTTGATTATTATAACATGACTTCTATTGAGCTTGCATATTTACCTTGTATGACCAACCCTGTGTGGCCTTGTATTTCATTAATACAAGACTCTCATGACTATGAGTATAATAAACATGTGAATGGTTTTCAATTTCTATATTTTCTATATACTATCTATTTATGTGTGTTTAAATATCACACGATCCTATTATTGAAATTCCTCTTTAAACCACACACAGATTAAATGGGACACTAAAACATAATTATGAATAATGTTCTGTTCAGTGAAAATCCAGAAAGAATATGTGTGCAGGAAAACCTGTAAACTTATGTGGGATACTATGAAAGTATCACATTGGTTTAAATAGGATAAATGTATTTATTTTCTCTCAATTCTGCAAGCCAGAGGTCCAATATTCAGATGTCAGCTGATTTGATTTTCTGGGAGGCTTCTGTCATCAACTTCAGTGGCATGGTCTTCTGTCTATTCACGGGGCAGTCTCTGTTCATGTGCAGAGAGGTAATACAATAAAAATTATAATGGGCCATTGGATTGTAGCATGATTGTCCTTTACTTAACAGCTAAGATGCAGTTATAAGTGAGTACATATCATGTTTATCTTTCTTGGGTGCGTTGACTTACTCAGAAAGGCTAAGTAACAAGGAAGGCTCCTGGGGGCAGCATCTGAATCTTTCTGGGAAGGGGAAGTAGAATAGATTTTGAGGGTGGTTTTGGGGGTGGGTGAGGATGGGATTAGGAGAGAGTAGGGGAGATGTGACTGGAATTGGGAGCATACAGAGCACAATGTGGAAATCTAAGTCAGCAGACAATTCCTGGATGGCTCAGAAATATTGAGTAGAACAAAGTACAAAGGACAAAAAACAATGCAACGATTCCTATTGATACTCTGCTACACATACATATCAATCTCTAGCCCAGTTGTCATCAGAGAGGCTTCCTCCAGCAGCTGATTGGAGCAGATGCAGAGGCCCAGAGCCAACATTATATGGAGCTCGGGAAGTCCTGCAGAAGAGGTGGAGGAAGGATTGTTGGAGCCAGGGGGTCAAGGACATCAGGAGACCATGGGCCAGAGAATCTTCTAAGCTGGGCTTATAGGGCATCACAGAGACCAGAGTGGCAATCACAGAACCTGCATGGATCTATGTTAGGCCCTCTGCATATATGTTGTGATTGTTTAGCTTGGGGATTTTGTGGGACTCCTAAGAATTGGAATAGGGGTGTCCCTGAGTCTTTTGCCTGTTCTTGGGAACATTTTCCTTCTACTGGGTTACCTCATCCTGCCTTGATATGAGTGTTTGTGCCTCATCTTATTGCATCTTGTTATGCCATGTTCAGGTGAAATTGCTGGAGGCCTGCTCTTTGTGAAGGGAAATAGAGGGCAAAGCATCTGGGGAAGGAGGGAGGTGGGGTGTGTGTGACTGAAATGTGTGGAGGGAAGGAAGGCTGTGGTCAGAATGTATTGTATGAAAGAAGAATAAATAAAACATAAAAAGAAAAATTATAATGGACAAGAGAGAAATATTTTGCTTCCCCCATTTACAAGATTACAATGCTCAAATAGACATTCTTTGTGTATTGCTGGATAGTTACTGAAGGGTAAGAGTAATATCCCCCTAAGGTGAGAGATGCAGAAGCCATTGTGTTAATATGATGAGCCCAGAACTGTAGCGAATGTGCTTACCTATTAGAGTAATTTAAATCAGTTTTGGCTAAACATAAGGGAAGATTTTTTCATGGAAAGAATGAATGAGAATAGAATGTATATGGAAGGATAGTTGAGAGGCATTAAAGGATTTGATGCTGAACAAAACTCTAGGAGCTTTGAAGTGTAGCTAGGTGGAGAAAAAGACCAATATCCAAATTAAATAACATTGGTTACAATAGGAAAGAATCTAATTCTACTTGTTACAGCAAACTTTTAGCTGTTATTTGAAAGCATTTCATTTTCTCTCATATAACTCATAGAAGATGGTGGTATTCTCCAGTACAAAATTCCTATACCTGCCATTCATTAACTAAATATTTGGCAGTTACCTTGACAGGTACTTTATATATGACACATATTCAATTATCATATGAAACTGTTTTAATTTAGTTGGTGTCAATAACAGAATACCATAGACTAGGTAGCTTTAAAAACAACTAAAAACTATTTACAATTTTATATCCTGGAGGACAGAATGTCCAAGATCAAATAGCTGGCTAGTTGGGTACCTGGTGTGCCCCTCACCCTTCACATCCTTTCCTTCTTGCTTCATCCACATATGGTGTAGATTGGGACACAATATGTCTGGTCTATTCACATGAGGGTCAAAATCTCCTATACAGTTTCTAGAATCATTATTCAATCTAAATATAATTGTTGCCAAGTGTAGTGCCACAGGTCTTTAGTTCTAACACTCAGAAGACAAAGGCAGGTGGATTTCTTTGAGTTCAAGGGCATCCTGTTCTATATAGTAAGTTCCAGGCCATCCAAGGATATACAGTGAGACCCGGTTTCAAAAGTAAATAAATGAATAATCAAACAAAATCAACTTCCCAGGGCCCTGGTCATTTCTACTGTTACATTAGCAGATATTTTTCAACTCATGAGCTGTGTGGGGTGCTCTGTATTGAAGGTGCACATGAGGATAAGGCTGGAGGAATGAAAGTTCAAGGCCTATCTAAGCTACAAAATGAGTTCACTATCAACTATCAACCTGAGCAATTAAGCTGACACTATCTAAAAATAAAAAATTAAAGCAAAATGCTATGGAAGTTAAACAGTGATACTGTGTTTTCCTGTTTTTCACATGTTCCTGGATATTATACCCCTGTATCTCTCCCACACACACATACACACAAAAGAAAAAAATGAAGTATCAAATATGAATGTTGGAAAAAAAACATGAACACTGGGTCCATAACAAAGTTTAAGTGTCTCAAATGTATGATAAATAACCAACACGATTCTCAAGTTTCAGAGCTGGAGAGATGGGTCAGCTGTTAAGGGAACTGACTTTTTTATCCATAAGCCCTGGATTCAATTTGTAAGACCCACAAGGTAGTTCACAACCTTCTGTAACTCCAGTTCCAGAAGATCTGATGCCTCTAGTAGCAACACACACAGAGAGGTGTTGAACATACATATATACAAGCATGTACACACACACACACACATTATGTGTGTATATATGTTTGTGTGTATATATAAATATATATGTATATATACATATAAATGAATGTACATATACTTACATACATACATACATACATACATATATATCTGACTGTTGAACCATCTAGCATGTGGTATTCCACGCTTCCCACATTAAAGCTGACCTATTGAGGTTTTATGCATTATTTTTTCTTCACTACTTTGTTTAAAATTTTGATATCTTATTATTGACATCCCTCTATTTATATTTGTTTTTGTAGACAATGTTTCTCTTTGTAGTTTTGGTGCTTGTCCTGGATCTCTCTCTCTGTAGACCAGGCAGGACTGGAACTCAATGAGATCTGCCTGGCTCTGCCTCCTGAGTGCTGGGATTAAAGGCGTGTGCCACAGCCATGTGATGACACTCATGTATTTTTAAATCATTCCATTAGTTGTAGAAATTCATGGAGAAAATCTGAAGGTGGTGGGATAAATCTGATATGTGCAAATTTTGTAACTACAAAACTAAAAATATGGGAAGTATATCTATTTCCCCAGCCCAGTATCATTAATATGGAGATATTTTTGTAAACCCAAAGAGTACAATATACATTCCATTGGCATTTTTCATAAATTTTTTCATACAATAAATTCTGATCATGATTTCCTTCCTTCAATTCTTCCCAGATCTTCGCCATCTACTCACCTTCCCGGCCCCAAATCCTTTCTCTCTCTCTCTCTCTCTCTCTCTCTCTCTCTCTCTGTCTCTCTCTCTCTGTCTCTGTCGTTCTTTAGAAAACAAACAAAACAATACAACAAAACCAAGAATTAAAAAAAAAAAAACACAAGACATACACTCTCCCCACAATAACACAAAATTGTATCCCAGATGATTTTAAAACAGATTTTATGCTCAAAACACTGGACTGGATCCACTGCCAGAGTGAAAAGAATATGAACATAAATGAAGGTTTTGTCTAATAAAGGGGGAAACTGGTAAGAATATAAATATCCCTTTGTAAGGTTTAACTTAAACAGATCCAGATCTGCAACACACCCAGCTTAGTCTCTTTCCTGTACTCATGCAATACCTTGAAATCTTGAGTCTGCATCATAAAGAGAAGGAATATGAATGTTCTCTTCAAGTGACTTCCTATCCTAAGTCCTCTTCCTGATCTTGAACTTTACCTTCTCCCAACATTCCGAAGACACACCTCTGCTTTCCCCTGTGATTGAAGTGGGGTACAAGTCAGGAATATTTAGAGATATGACATGTACCGTGAAATGTAAAAGAGTGGAGAGCCATGGCATAGGTCGGGATAATTGGAGACATAGGAAAAACCAATTGTGCAGAGACTTCCTTTCTCCATGCTGAAACCTGTAGTTTGAAGAGAGTTAGCTCGGAGAGGGTGACTTTTGGAAGGAGGCTTTCAGAAGGCACGACGCCCAGGCAGGTGGAGTTGCAGAAGCCATCAGCGCTGCAAGTAGTCCAGGGACACTCTTCTAGGAGACTGAGAAAGTGCACCCCCACGCCAGAGGGGGCGCCAGAGAGGCGAGGCTTCCAGCAGCGTCTCTCCCGGGTTCTCCCCTCAGCCAGGGCGTGATTTCCTTCTCCACAGTTCCAGAGCAGGAGGAGGTGCGAGGAGTGCCATCCCAGGCCGCCCACTCAGCAGGACCTGGAAACAAGCCCCAGCCTGCTGGTTCAAGGTGAGGAGGGCGAGAAGCAGCCATCTCAGAGTCCAGTGACCCTGGACTCTTGTACCCACGCCCTTTGGTCTCGGGTTCTGTCCTTTAGACTTCCATTCCCACCAACCGCCCCTTGTTTTCCTAAAGTCCCAGGTCGAAGCCCAGGGCCATCTCCCCAGCAGGCCCGCCGGCCCCTGGTTGCCAGAGGTGGTCCATCTCAGAATACACCCACACTTTCCTCCCTCTAACCCCCATGTCCACCTCCTCCCCGGGCTGCCAGCCTGTGCCCCCATCCCCCACTTCTCTGCTTTTCCACCAGTCGCCGCCATTTCCAAAGACACCATAAGCCTGGCTGTGGTCCTGGTGGTGGAGGTAGTGCAGGCCTCTAGTCCCAGCCCTGGGAGCAGAGGCAGGGGATTTCATCCCAGCCCTGGGAGCAGAGGCAGGGATTTCATCCCAGTCCTGGGAGTGGAGGCAGGGGGATTTCATTCCAGCACAGGGAGCAGAGGCAGGGGATTTCATCCCAGCAGTATGTGGCAGAGGCAGGGGCATTTAATCCCAGCACTATGTGGCAGAAGCAGGGGGGTTTCATCCCAGCGCAGGGAGGCAGACGCAAGGAGATTTAGTCCCTGCACAGGGAGGGAAAAGTAGCAGGATTTATTCCAGTCCTGGGAAGCAGAGGCAGGGAGATTTAATATCTGCTCAGGAGGCAGATGCAGGGGGATTTATTTGCAACACTTAGGAGGTTGATGCAGGGGAATTTATCCCCAGAACTATGAGGCAGATCTAGAGGGATTTACTTCTAGCACTCAGGAAGCTGATGCAGGGGGATTTAATTCCATCACTGGGAGGGAGAGCTGGGGGATATAATCCCAGCACATAGGAGGCAGAGACAGGGTGATTTAATTACAGAGCTGGAAGACAGACACAGGGGTATTTAATCTCAGCACTGGGTAGCAGAGTCAGGGGGATTTAATCCTAGCAATGGGAGGCAGAGTCAAGAATATTTATTCCCATCTTTGGGGGAGGGATGGGGAGAACCAAGTGGATTTAATATCAGCTCTGGGAAGCAAAGATAGGGCGATAATCCCAGTAGTTGGAGGCAGATTCTAGCTGATTGATTTCAGAACTTGGAGGCAGAAGCTCGAATATTCAATTCTACCACATGGCATGCTGAAGCCAGTGATTTAATCCTTTGAGTGGAGCAAGAGGCAAGGGTATTTAAGTCCGTCACTGGAGAGGCAGAGGTAGGGGGTTTCAATCTGAGCACTGGGAGGCAGAGGCAAGACGAATTATTTCCAGCATTTGCGAGTCAGAGTTATAGGCCAGAGGATTTAATTCCCCGCACTCAGAGGCATGAATTAGATGTTTTACTTCTAGCACACAAAGGAAAACACATGGTGGATATAATTCCACCAGTTGGGAGGCTATTGCAGTGAGATTTAATACCTCTACTGGGAGGGACAGACAGGTGCTTTAAATTTCAGCACTGGAGAGGCAGATGTAGGGGGATTTAATCCCAACATTGGGATACAAAGGCAAGTGGATATAACTCCAGCACTGGGAAGACTGATGAAGAGTAATTTAATCCCAGCACTGGGTGTCAGAGGCAGTGGGATTTAATAGTAGAAATGGGAGGCAGTGGCAGTGGCGGGGTACTCAATCCCAGCAAAGGCTAAAGCTGTAGGATATAATTCCAGCACTTGGAGGCAGAACCTGGAGGATTTAATTTACCACTTAGAAGGTTGATACAGGGGATTCAATGCTAACACTTGGTGTCAGAGGAAGGGAGATTATATTCCAGCATTTGAGAACCTGATGCAGGGGGATTTAATCCCAAGACAGGGAAGGAGATTCTGGGGTATTTAATTGCTGCACTTGAGAGGCTAATGCAGGAGTATTTAATCCCAGTACTGGAAAGGGGAGGCATGCGGATTTAATATTAGCACTGGGAGGCAGAGCACTTGATTTAATTCCAGCACTTGGAAGGCTGATGCTGTGTGATATTTCCCAGCACTGGGGGTGACAGGTAGGGGATATAATCCCAGGGCACAATAGGCCAATGCATGGTGATTCAACACCACTTGGGAGTCTGTTTCATCAGGATTTAATCCCAGTACTGGGAGGGACCAACAGGGGAATTTATTTCAGTACTGGGAAGCAAAGGCAGGGAGATTTAATCCCTGTGCATGAGGCAGAGGCAGGAGAACTTAATTCCAGCACTCAGGAGGTTGATGCAGTAGAGTTTACCCCCAGGACAATGAGGCAGAGGCAGGGGGATTTAATTCCACCACTCGGTAATCTGATGCAGGGGTATTTAATCCCAGCACTGGGAGACAGAGGAAGGGGAATATAATCCCAGCACATAGGAGTCAGAGGCAGGGATATTTAATTACAGCACTGGAAGTCAGGGGTATTTAATCTCAGCAATGAGTAGCAGAGACAGGGGCATTTAATCCTAGCAATATAGGCAGAATCAAGGATATTTATTCCCATCTTTGAGGGGGGCAACTGGGAGAGCATAGGGGATTTAATATCAGCTCTGGGAGGCAAAGGGGGGGCGATTTAACCCCAGCAGTTGGAGGCAAATTTTAGAGGTTTGATTTTCAGAACATGGAGGCAGAAGCTGGGGTATTTAATTCCACCACTTGGCATGTTGAAGCATGAGATTTAATCCCTTGATTGGAAAGATAATTAAGTGTGTTTAAGTCTATCAATGGAGAGGCAGAGGTAGGGGTTTTAATCTGTGCACTGGGAGGCAGAGGCAGGAGGCTTTAATCACATCACTGTGTGGGGAGCAAAGGCAGGAGAATTTAAACCCAACACGGGGAACAAGAGGCAGGGGGATTTAATACCATCACTAGAGGACAGAGGCAGGGGGATTTAATACCATCACTTGGAGTCAGAGACAGGGTGGTTTAATCCTGGTACAGGGTTCCAGAGGCAGGGGCAATTAATGCCAGCACTGGGGAAGCTGATGCGTGGGGGATTTAATCCAAGGACAGGGAGGGAGAAGCACAGGTATTTAATTCCAGCACTCAGAGGCAGAAACTGGAGGATTTAATTCCACCACTTAGGAGGCTAATGCAGGGGGATTTAATTCCCTGACTGGGAGGGACAGTCAGGGGCTTTAAATTGCAGCACTGGAGAGGCAGTAGTAGGAGGTTTTAATACCTACACTGGGATGCAGTGTCAGGCGGTTATAATTCCAGCACATGGGAGGCAGAAGCAAGGGTATGTAATCCCTTGTCTGGGAGGCAGAGGCAAGGGTATTTAATTCCAGCACTCAAGAGGCAGGGTTAAGGGGATTAAACCCCAGCACTGGGAGGCAGATGCACAGGGATTTATTCCCATCATTTGAAGGCAGAAGCAAGAGGATTTAATCCCAGGACAGGGAGGGAGAATCAGAGGTATACAATTATAGCACTCCGGAGGCAGATATAGGGTAATTTAACCCCAACACTGGTAGGCAGAGTCAGGAGGAATTAATCCCAGCATATTGGAGTCAGAGACACAGGCCAGTGGATTTAATCCTAGCGGTCAAAAGCATAACCTGGAGGATTTAATTAAGCACTCAGAGGCAGAAACTGGATGATTTAATTCTAGCACTCAAAGGCAGAACATGGAGGATTTATTTCTACCGCTTGGGAATCTAATGCTGGGGGATTTAATCCCTTAATTGGGAGTGACAGTCAGGGGTGTTAAATTGCAGCACTGGAGAGGCAGAGGCAACAGGATTTAATCCCAATACTGGGATAGAGATCCAAGGAGAATTAATATCATTTGTCGTACTAGGTATGGGGATATATTTCCAGTGCTCGGGACGCTGATGCAGTTGAATTTAATCCCAGCACTGGGCATCAGAAGTGATGGGATATAATCGTAGCAAAGGGAGGCAGTGGTGGGGGGACTTAATATCAGCATTCAAAGGCTAAAGCTGGAGGATTTAATTTCAGAACTCTGAGGCAGAACCTGAAGGATTTAATTGACCACATGGAAGGTTGCTACAGGGGGATTCAATGCAAACACTGGGAGTCAGATGCAGGGAGATTTAATTCCAGCACTTGGGAAGCTGATGCAGGTGGATTGAATCCCAAGACATGGAATGAGAGTCAGTGGTATTTAATTGCTGCACTTGAGAGGCTAATGCAGGAGTATTTAATCCCAGCACTGGAATGTGGTGGCATGGGGATTTAACCTTAGCACTGGGAGGCAGAGCACTTGGATTTAATTACAGCACTTGGAAGGCTCATGCAGTGGGATATTTACCAGCACTGGGAGGGAGAGGCAGGGGATATAATCCCATCACATAATAGGAAGATACAGGGTGATTGAACACCAGCACTGGGAGGCAGAGACAGACTGTTTTAATCCCAAGGGTCAGAAGCAGAAGCTGGATGATGAAATCATGTCCTGTAGTCAGAAACTGGAGGATGTAATTACACCACTCAGGAGGCTGTTGCTTCAGGATTTAATCCCAGCACTGGGAGGGAAAAGCAGCAGGATTTTTTCTAGTGCTGGGAGGCAGAGGCAGGGAGATTTAATCCCTGCTCAGGAGGCTGAGTCGGGTGATTTAATTCCAGCACTCAGGAGGTTGATGCAAGGGAATTTATCCACAGGATTATGAGGCAAATCTAGGAGGATTTAATTCCAGCACTTGGAAAGCTGATGCAGGGATATTTAATCCTAACATTGGGAGGGAGAGGAAGGTGAATATAATCCCATCACATAGGAGGCAGAGGCAGGGGGATTTAATCTCAGCACTTGGTAGCAGATTCAGGGGCATTTATCTTAGCAATGGGAGGCAGAGTCAAGGATATTTATTCCCATCTTTGTGGGGGCTTCAGGGGAGAGCCAAGGGGATTTAATAACTGCTTTGGATTGCAAAGGGAGGGGGATTTAATCCCAACAGTTGGAAGCAGATTCTAGAGGATTTATTTTCAGAACTTGGAAGTAGAAGCTGGAGTACTTAATTCCACCTATTGGCATGAAGAAGCAGACAATTTAATCCCTTGACTGGAGGGAGAGGCAAGGGTATTTATGTCCATCACTGGAGAGGCAGAGGTAGGGGGTTTTATTCTGAGTACTGGGAGGCAGAGGCAGGAGGATTTAATCCCACCACTGTTAGGTGGAGGAAGAAGTATTTAATTGTACCAGAGGCAGGGGGATTTAATTGTAGCAATGGGAGGCAGAGGCAGGTTGGTTTAATCGCATCACCTGTCTCCCAAGTGCTGGAATTAAAGGCAGAGGCAGGGCATTTAATTCCCGCACTTGGGGGGCTGGTGAAGTGGTATTTAATCCCAGCACTGGGAGGAAGAGGCAGGGAGGTTTAATCCCAGCAGTCAGGCAGTAGCTGGAGGATTTAATTCCAACACTCAGAGGCAGAAGATGGTGCATTTACTTTCCCCACCTGGAAAGATCATGCAGGGGGATTTACCCCATCACTTGGAGGCAGTGGCAGGGGTATTTAATTCCAGCACAGGGAGGCCAAGGCAGGGGGATTTTATCCCAACCTAGGAGGAAAAAGCTGGGGGATTTAATTCCAGCACTAGGTTGCAGAGCCAGGGGGATTTAATCCCATAACTCAGGGCAGAGCTAGAGCCATTTAATCCCATCTTTGGGAGGCAGAGACATGGGGATTTAATCCTAGCAATGGGAGGCATAGCCAGGGGTATTAATCCCATCACTGTAAGGCAGAGGCAGTGGAATTTTATCCCAGCTCAGGAGGCAGACTCAGGGGAAATTTAATTCCAGCACTGTATGGCAAATCCTGCGGAATTTAATCCCAGCGTTCAGAGGTAGAAGCCAGAGGATTTAGTTCCAGATATCAGAAGCAAAAACTGTAGGATTTTATTTCAACCAGGAGGCTGATTACAGGGGATTTAAGCCCAGCACTGGGATTGAGAAGTAGGGGGATTTAATCCTGATACTTGGGAGGTTGGTACAAGGGAATTTATCCCCAGTACTGTGAGGCAGCAGTCAGGGGGATTTAATTTTGGCACTGGGAGTGAGAGTCACAGGGATATAATCCAAGCACTTGGGAGGCCAAGACTGTGTGATTTAATTCCATCACTCAGGAGCAGAATCAAAGGGATTAATATCAGCACTGGGAGGCAGAGGCAAGGGGATTTTATCCCAGCTGTTGGAGGCAGCAGCCGGAGGAATTAATTTCTGCACTCAGAGGCAGAACCGGGAGGATTTAATTTCACAACTTGCAAGGCTGATGCATGGGGATTTAACACCAACACTGGGAGGCAGAGTGATTCAATTCCAGCACATGGGAAGCTAAAGAAGGGGAATTTAATCCCAGAACTGGGAAGGAGATTCATGGAGTTTTAATGTTAGCACTGGGAGGCAGAACTCTTGGAAGGTGATGCAGTGGGATATTTCCCAGCAATGGAAGTTAGAGGTGGTATTATAATCCCAAAACATACTAGGCAGAAGTAGGGTGATTTAACATCAGCACTGGGTGGCAGAGCCAGAGGGATTTAATCCCAAGAGTCACAGGAAGCAATCAGAGGAATACATTTCAGTTTTGGAGACAGAAACTAGAGGATTTAATTCCACCACACGGGAGGCTGTTGCATCAGGATTTAATCTCAGCACTGGGAAGAAAAAGCAGGTGGATTTAATCCAGTATTGGGAAGCAGAGGCAGGGAGATTTAATCCCTGCTAAGGAGGAAGAGGCAGGGGGATTTCATTCTAGCACTCAAGAGGTTGATGCAGTGGAGTTTATCCCCAGAAGTATGAGGTAGATTTGGGGGATTTAATTCCAACACTCGGGTAGCTGATGCAGGGGGATTTAATCCCAGCACTGGCAGGGAGAGGAAGGGGGATATAATCCCAGCACATAGTAGTCAAAGGCAGGGATATTTAATTAAAGCACTGGAAGTCAGACACAGGGGTATTTAATCTCAGCAATGAGTAGCAGAGACAGGGGCATTTAATCCGAGCAATAGAGGCAGTATCAAGGATATTTATTCCCATCTGGGGGGGGAGCAACTGGGAGAGCAAAGGGGATTTAATATCAGCTCTGGGAGGCAAAGGCAGGGTGATTTAATCCCAGCAGTTGGAGGCAAATTTTAGAGGACTGATTTTCAGACCATGGAGGCAGAAGCTGGGGTTTTTAATTCCACCACTTGGCATGTTGAAGCAGGAGATTTAATCCCTTGACTGGTAGGATAGGCAAGTGTGTTTAAGTCTATCAATGGAGAGGCAGAGGTAGGGGGTTTTAATCTGTGCCCTGGGAGGCAGAGGCAGTAGGATTTAATCCCATCACTGGGGGGCGGCAGAGGCAGGAGAATTTAAACCCAACACAGGGAACAAGAGGCAGGGGGATTTAATGCCATAAATTGGAGACAGAGGAAGGAGTATTTAAACCTAGCACTGGGAACCAGAGGCAGGGGGATTTAATACCATTACTCGGGTCAGAGACAGGGGGTTTAATCCTGGTACAGGGTTCCAGTGGCAAAGGCAATTAATGCCAGCACTGGGGAAGCTGATGCAGGGGCATTTAATCCCAATATTAGGAGGGAGAGGAAGGGGGATATAATCCCAGCATTTAGGATTCAGAAACAGTGCGATTTAATTACAGCACTGGAAGTCAGACACAGGGTATTTAATCTCAGCAATGAGAAAATGAAACAGGGGGATTTAATCCTAGCAATAGAGGAAGAATCAAGGATATTCATTCCCACCTTTGGGGAGACGACTGGGAGAGCAAAGCGGATTTAATATCAGCTCTGGGAGGCAAATGCAAGGTGATTTAATCCCAGCACTCAGAGGCAGAGGTACAGGGGGATTTTTTCCATCATTTGTGGACAGAGGAAGGAGGATTTAAGCCCAGCGCCAGGAACCTGATGCAGGGAATTTCATACCAGCACTCGAGGTAGAGACAGGGGGATTTAATATAAGCACTGGGAGACAGAGGCAGGCCCATTTAGTCCCAGCACAGGGAGCGAAAATCAGGGGTATTTATTCCTGCACTCAGGAGGCACATGTAAGGGAATTTAACACCAACACTGGGAAGCAGAGGCAGGATTAATTAATCCCAGCATTTTGGAGTCTGAGTCACTTAATTATAGCCTGGGGAATCAGAGGTAGGGGGATATAATCCCAACACTGGGATACAGAGGCAGCAGGATTTAATCTGTTCAATAGAAGGGAGAGGAAGGAGGATTTAATCCCAGCACAGGTAACCAGAGGCAGGGTGGTATAATTCCAGCATTCGGGAGACTGAAGCAGAGAAATTTCATCCCAGCAATGGGCATCAGAGGTGTTGGGATTAAATGCAGCACTGGGGAACCTGATTGGTGGGATTTAATCCCAGCACTGGAAGGCAGATGAACTGGGATTGAAATCCAGCACACGGGAGGCAGATGTAGGGGTATTTAATCCCTTGACTGGGAGGGAGAAGCAGGGGTATTTAATTCGAGCACTCAAGAGACAGAGTAATGGGGATTTAATCCCTGCACTCAGAGGCAGAGGCAAAGGGATTTATTCCCGTCATTTGGAGGCAGAGGAAGGCGAATTTAATCCCAGCACAAGGAATCAGATGCAGGGGGATATAATACCATCACTTGGAGGCAGAGGCTAGACGGTTTAATCCAAGTACAGGGAGCCTGAGGCATGTGTATTTAATTCCAGCACCCAGGAGGCAGATGTAGGGGAATTTAAACCCAACACTGAGAGGCAAAGGCTGGAGGATTTAGTCCCAGCAGTCGGAGGCATAATGAGGTGGATTTAATTCCAGCATTCAGAGGGGGAACCTGGATGATTTAATTCTGGCACTCAAAGGCAGAAACTGGGGGATTTAATTCTACCACTTGGGCGGTTAATGCAGGGGGATTTAACACCTTCACTGGGAGGGACACTCAGAGGCTTTAAATTCCAGCACTGGAGAAGCAGAGGCAGAGAGATTTAATCCCAAAATGTGATACTGAGGTAGTGGGATTTAATTCCACCACTCAGGGTGCAGAGGCAGGGGGTTACAATTCCAGCAGTTGGCAGGCTGATGCAGAGGAACTTAATCCCAGCACTGGGCTTCAGAGTTGGTGTGATTTAATCATAGGTATGGGAAGCATTGGCGGTGGTATTTAATCCCAGCATTCAAAGTCAAATGCTGATACTATAAAATGCAGAAAAACATAGGTGGAGAAACTCACAAAGGCCAAGCATGTGTATCTCACAGACATATGCCCTCTCTTCCTACAGAATTAGAGACCTGAGGCTCTTGACATGAGGGGAACAGATCCTCAGGTAGGCCAAAGAAGCACCACCATGGTTTGTAATGAATAGTGTGTGTTCTGAGGGAGGTACCCATCCCCAAATATCCAGGAGGTTCACAGCCTGCCCCTTCCATCCATCCATGGAGGTATATGCAGGGCTATTGTGTTAATTACTATCACAAGAGTCCTAAGATTAATGAGTTCTTAGGGTGAATGGAGGGTCCTTTAGTCAGATAAGTCCTCTGAGTATGGTCAGGAATCAGATAAGGAATTCATGGGAGGAATTAGAGTACTTCTCCCCTGCTAGGAACCTCCATATTCTGTGTGGTAGTAATGGTTCATGCCCCCATGTACTCCCATGCTATGAGGCTGTAGCTGAAATAGTATTAAAGGATGTTTGTTACAGGACATGGCTTACATATTTCTACAAGGAAGGTAAAGTCATGTCTGAGGAAAACACATACAACAGAGCATATCACAGCAAGACAACTGTCAAGGGGAAGTGGAGAGAGGTTCATGATTTCCAAGAACTTGCTTGAAGATTCTCACTGGAAATTGAGAGGGCCCCCACAAGTCTCAGGAGCTAGAAGGCATGAGTGCCAGCCTGCTGCATTCACCCAAGCCGACCAGAGGCAGTAATGATAGGCTGTATCCCTAGACTTAATCTGCTTCTTCCTTAGGGAACAGGTAGTTGAGAACAGAAGGCCAGTAGGTTCCTAACATCGGTGCTCTCCTGGAAACATGCAGAGGCTAACTTAGATAAATAAACAAAGGGTGGATTCTCCTGGATGAAAGTGCTCTTAATTTCATTCTCCTCTTGGCAGGTGTCTGTGTCTCCAGCATCCTGCCCACACATCTTGTTGTCGTCCCTAGCCAGGTCATCATGCCTCGTGGTCAGAAGAGTAAGCGCCATGCCAGGAAGAAAAGCCACAAGGCCCGAGGTGACGCTCAGGCTAGTGGAGGTGTTCAGGAAATAGCAGAGGAATCAGGAGGGGCAGCAGAAAAGTCGTCTGCAGCCTCCCAGGCCCAGCCTGGGGCTGAGTCTTCCAGCACTCCCGAGGCTCCTCAGAATGCAACACCATCTGCCTCAAGCACTCTGAGTATTTCTTCCTTGGAATCACATGAGAGTTCCTGTGAGGGAAGTGAAGAATTCAAGGAAAAGGAATGCCCTGTTGAGGACAAGCCCTGCACCATCCTTCCTCACCAAGAAATGGTAGCAAGAAAGGTAATGGTGCTCTTACAGCACTTGCTCCACAACTTCAATCTGAAGAAGCTTACTACTAAGGAAGACATGCTGAAGCTTATCACCAAGAAGTATGAATACGACTTCCCTGAGATCTTCAGGAAAGCCTCTCTGAAGCTGGAAGATGCCTTTGAGGTGGAAGTGAGGGAAGTCAACTACAGTGAGCCCTCATACAACCTCATCAGCAAGCTGAAGCTCCCCAACAATGGGAGGATTCGTGCTGGCAGAGGCTTTCCCAAGACTGCTTTCGTGATGTGTGTCCTAGGTATCATCCTCATTAGGGGCAATTGTGCCAGTGAAGAAGATGTCTGGAAAACCCTGAAGAAGCAGCGAATCTATCCAGGGAAGAAGCACTGCATCTTTGGTGAGCCCCAGAAGCTCATGACCCATTATTTAGTGAAGCTGAAGTACCTGGAGTACAGGCAGGTGGCAGGCAGTGATCCCCCACGCTATGAGTTCCTGTGGGGTCCCCAAGCCTATGCTGAAACAAGCAAGATCAAAGTCCTGGAATATTTGGCCAAGATAAACCAAACAACACCTAGTGCCATCTCTGCCATTCATGAGGAGGCTTTGAAAGATTACCAAGGACAAACAGAAGCCAGAGATGAAGATGACTCTGATGCCACTGACCAAACGAGTGAAGATTCCTCAGTAAAATTACCAGCAAATTCCACTGTCCCTGTTGACCCTTAAAGTTTTCCTGTCATTGAGATAAGGACATAAAGCATGACAAAGTAGGTTTGCTTGAAAATATGAAATAATCTTAGAGTTAGTAGGTCAGTACACTGGGAAGAGCAGGGGATTAGAACATAGTTAAATCTAGTCTCCTTTAATTGCATTCATTTTGTGGTTTGGTAAAATTAAATGCAATAAATGGAATTAAATATTCCCCCTGGCTTGTAAAAAAAGTCAATAAAAGTCAAATGTTTATGAATTAGACTTTGTGTTTCTTTACTGATATTGAACATATCCACATCAAATATATTATCTTTAGTAGTCCAAGTGAAAGTATTAGAATGGTAATATAATATTCCAGCCTCCAATTTTAGAAATTTTTAGCCAATATCTGCACTTTTTCCAGAAAAAAATTGGGTTTACTGTCTTTGACTTAAGGTAAAGTAGAAAAGGAATAAGGACAATGGTGTTTCTTCTTTTTTTTGTGAGTAAGCAGATGATTGTCCTATTTAATTACTGCTTGCTCTTTTCTTAAAATACATACAGTCTGTTTTTGTGGTGAAGTAGAACTCTTCTTCATCACATTCCCCTACTGGGAATGGGGGACAATACCCCTTGAAGGCAGAAGGCAGGACACAGGGGGTTCTGGACAAAGCAAGAATAAACAGACAACTTGCACTGGAAGAGGAAGGGGGAATGAGGTCTAAGTTGATGGTGACAAGTACCCTCTTAGTGATGGAAACCCAGATAAATAAAGGCGAAATCTGTAAACTAAAAGCTTCAAGTGTTGTCCCTGCTTTCTGTTAGCCATTTCTAGGAGACAACTATGCCACATGACCACAGGCAAGGTAGGACCACTACAAACAGTCCAATGGCAGCAAGGAGAGAAGAGTTCAGGTATGCTTTGTCATGGCAGGTCTCAAGCTTCCTTTGTTCTTACACAGCAGGTACTTGTGCTGAGGTATTCCTTCCTGATTACAGTAGCTTTTTTTATACTCACTGATGTACTGTGTTTTCCTGTTTTTTACATATTCCTGTGTATTATACCCCTGTATCTCTCTCAAACACACAAACACACCAAAGAAAAAATGAAGTACCAAATATGAATTTTGGAAAAGAACCATGAACACTGGGTCCATAACAAAGTTTAAATGTCTCAATTTTATGATAAATAACCAACACAATTCTCAAGTTTCAGAGCTTGAGAGATGGGTTGGCGGTTAAGAGCACTGACTGTTTTTCTTCAGAAGCCCTGGATTCAATGTGTAACACCCACAAGGTAGTTCACAACCTTCTGTAACTCCAGTTCCAGGAGATCTGAGGCCTCTAGTAGCACCACACACAGAAAGGTGGTGAACATACATATATACAAGCATGCACACACACATACACATACAAACACACAAAACCACACACATACACAATGTATATATATACATACATACATATACATATACATACATACATATATACATATGTACTGTTGATACATCTAGCATGTGGCATTCCACTCTACCCAAATTAAAGCTTACCTATTGGTGTTTTATGCATTAATTTTTCTTCACTAACTTTTTTTAAAATTTTGATACCTTATTATTGACATCCCTCTATTTACATTTGTTTTTGGAGACAAGGTTTCTCTGTGTGGTTTTGGTGCCTGTCCTGGATCTCACTCTGTAGACCAGGCTGGCCTAGAACTCAATGAGATCTGCCATGCTCTGCATTCTGAGTGCTGGAATTAAAGGCATGCGCCACAGCCACAAGAGGACATTCATGCATTTTTATATCATTCCATTAATTGTAGAAGTTCATGTAGATAATCTGAAGGTGGTGGGATAGATCTGATAATTGGAAGTTTTGTAAGTACAAAAATAAATAAAATGTGAAGTATAAATATTTCCCCATCCCAGTATCCTTAAAATGGAGATGTTTTTGTAAGCCCAAAGAGTACAATATACATTCCATTGGCCTTTTTCATACAATAAATTCTGATCATGGTTTTCCTTCCTTCAATTATTCCCAAATCTTCCTCATCTACTCACCTACCCATCTCCACCCCCCCCCTCTCTCTCTCTCTCTCTCTCTCTCTCTCTCTCTCTCTCTCTCTCTGTGTCTTTCACTTTCTTTAGAAAAAAATAAACCAACAACACAAAAATTGAAGTAAAAAAAAAACACAAGAAATACACTCCACCTTCAATAACACAAAATTGTATCCCAGATGATTAAAAAACAGATTTTATGCTCAAAATAGTGGATTGGATCCAATGCCTGAGTGAAAATTATATGAACATAAATGAAGGTTTTGTCTAATAAAGGGGGAAACTGGTAAGAATATAAACATCCTTTTGTAAGGTTTAACTTAAACAGATCCAGATCTGCAACACACCCAGCTTAGTCTCTTTCCTGTACTCATGCAATACCTTGAAATCTTGAGTCTGCATCATAAAGAGAAGGAATATGAATGTTCTCTTCAAGTGACTTCCTATCCTAAGTCCTCTTCCTGATCTTGATCTTTACCTTCTTCCAACACTCCGAAGACACACCTCTGCTTTCCCCTGTGATTGAAGGGGGTACAAGTCAGGAATATTTAGAGATATGACATGTACCGTGAAATGTAAAAGAGTGGAGAGCCATGGCATAGGTCGGGATAATTGGAGACAGGGAAAACCAATTGTGCAGAGACTTCCTTTCTCCATGCTGAAACCTGTAGTTTGAAGAGAGTTAGCTCGGAGAGGGTGACTTTTGGAAGGAGGCTTTCAGAAGGCACGACGCCCAGGCAGGTGGAGTTGCAGAAGCCATCAGCGCTGCAAGTAGTCCAGGGACACTCTTCTAGGAGACTGAGAAAGTGCACCCCCACGCCAGAGGGGGCGCCAGAGAGGGGAGGCTTCCAGCAGCGTCTCTCCCGGGTTCTCCCCTCAGCCAGGGAGTGATTTCCTTCTCCAGAGTTCGAGAGCGGGAGGAGGTGCGAGGTGTGCCATTCCAGGCCGCCCACTCAGCAGGACCTGGAAACTCAAGCCCCAGTGTGCTGGTTCAAGGTGAGGAGGGCGAGAAGCAGCCATCTCAGAGTCCAGTGACCCTGCTCTTGAACCCACGCCCTTTGGTCTCGGGTTCTGTCCTTCAGACTTCCATTCCCACTGAAAGACCCCCCGGCACCCCTATAGTAATGCTATGTTTGCAAGGCTTATAAGGGAACAAAAGACAGTTCCAGGAAATAGAATGGCCCCACCGCAGCCCAGATAGCCGATAGATAAGCAGGATGTCAGGGGCAGACTGCCTGGCGTCAGTGCGGGAGGGCCAGAGCAGCTGGAATTCTAGATAGGGGTTGAGCCAACACACATATCTGGTTACCAAGGGAAAAACCCACAAACCGCCCTGAGCCTGAGTTCATGCCCCATTTGATTTATGCTCATATATTCGTGCCTCACTTTGACAGAGCTTTGTCCAATTAGAACCCTTTGACTATTCGCGCCTCACTTTGAATTGTCCAATCAGAGCTTTGTCCAATTAGAACCCTTTGACTATTCGCGCCTCACTTTGACAGAGCTTTGTCCAATTAGAACCCTTTGACTATTCGCGCCTCACTTGAATTGTCCAATCAGAGCTTTGTAACCATTCGCGCCTTGTTTAAATTATCCAATCAGAACCCTTTGACTAATGCTTTCCCGCGCTTCTTGCTATAAAAACCCATCTTACCAACCCAGAGGCGCGCAAGTTTTCTGAGAGACTTGGTTGCCCCAGGTACCTGTGTTTAAATAAACCTCGTGCTGTTGCATCTGATCCGTGGTCGCTGCATGCTCCTTGAGCCGGGGGTCTCTCCTGAGGGGAGACCTCTCCGGGGGTCTTTCATTTGGCGAGCCAGCCAGGAGGCAGAGACCCTCTACTCACGGACCACCAACCCACCATCAGGAGGTAAGCCGGCCGGCCTCGGTATTTATGTTTAAGCTCGAGCCGTCCTGTGTCCGTTTTGTCGCTGTGCTGTCTGTTTCTATGTTTGAGCTCTGTTCCTGCGCAGCGTCCGGAGGGACCAGGAAAGGGTGGGCAAGGTCTGCCGTGAGGCTGGGCCGCCTGATTGTAGTGCCGGGAGAGGAGGCAGGCAGACTTGCCGTGAGGCCGGGCCGCCTGAGTCCCGCACTAGGGTATCTCCCCTAGTGTTCTGTATCGGGGTGAGGCTGAAGGGGCTGACGAGCCCGGACTTCGCTCACCAACCCTGTAAGATGTTCCATGGGAGTCTGAAGTCCCCTTTGGGGCACGGTTTTTCGGGGCCTCCCAGGTATCCGAGGGATACGTGGTGTTGGCAGGGGACGGGGGGCGCAAACCCTCCCAATCCCCGACTGAGTTCTTGCTTTCGGTTTTGCGCCGAAGCCGCGCAGCGCGATTTGTTGTAACGTCTGTCTGTTTTTTGTCTGTTTCTTGTTTGCTGCCTAATTCTTCTTTATCTAGACACCAGAATGGGACAAACCGTCGCTACGCCCCTGAGCCTCACTCTCGACCGCTGGTCGGACGTAAAAGGCCGTGGCAACAATGAAGGAGTCATCATCAAAAAGAATAAATGGACTACTCTCTGCGAGGCCGAATGGGTTATGATGGGTGTCGGCTGGCCCCGAGAGGGCTCCTTTAACCTCTCTTTGATTTCACAGGTTGAAGGGAAGATTTTTGCCCCCAAACCCCACGGGCACCCGGACCAGGTCCCCTACATAGCCATCTGGAGATCCCTGGTAGAAAACCCATTTCCATGGGTCAAGCCCTTCCTCCTAGGTCCCTCCACAACCCCTTTGGATTCTCCCCCGCCCTCCGCACCTCTTGCGATTTCTTCCTCCTCTTTATACCCTATACTTCCCCGCAAAGAGGCTCTCAAGCCTTCTGTCCTCCCCTCCGACCTAGACTCTCCCCTCATTGACCTCCTAACAGCTGAGCCGCCGCCTTATCGCGCGGCACCGGCCGCGCCAGCCGCGGGACCGGAAACAGGGATGACGGCCATCGGAGGGGCAGCAGCCCCTGAGAAGATGGCAACTGGCGGGGACACAGGGGGGACCCCGGCTCCCTCACCCATCGCCGGTCGCCTTCGGGCCCGCCGGGATGACATCCCCCTGGAATCCAAGGCCTTTCCCCTCAGAGAAGGGCCCGGCCGCCATCTCCAGTACTGGCCATTCTCGGCCTCTGTTCTCTATAACTGGAAACAATTTAACCCCCCCGTTTTCCAAAGATCCCGTGGCATTAACCAACTTGATTGAGTCTATCCTAGTGACCCATCGGCCAACCTGGGATGACTGCCAACAGCTTTTGCAGACCCTCCTGACTGTGGAGGAGAAGCAGCGGGTGTTCCTGGAAGCACGGAAGCTGGTCCCCGGCGAAGATGGGAGACCTACCCAGCTCCCCAATCTCATTGACATAGCCTTTCCCCTCACGCGCCCGAATTGGGATTATACCACCGATGAAGGTAGGGGACACCTACGTCTCTATCGCCAGTTGCTTTTAGCGGGTCTCCATGCCGCTGCTAGGCGGCCCACTAATTTGGCCCAGGTAAGAAGCACTATCCAGGGAAGGGAGGAGACGCCTGCCGCACTCTTAGAAAGGCTAAAAGAGGCTTATAGAATGTACACCCCCTATGATCCAGAGGACCCAGGGCAGGTGCCAGGAGTTATCCTGTCATTTATCTACCAGTCGAGCCCAGATATCAGGACTAAGTTACAGAGGTTAGAAGGACTGTCGACACTGAATCTTTCGGATCTGCTGAAGGAGGCAGAGAAAGTATTTAACAAGAGGGAAACCCCGGAGGAAAGGGAGGAGAGGATGTGGCAGAAGCAGGATGAGAGGGACAAGAGACGACACAAGGAGATCAAGACACTGGCCGCCGTAGTGTTGCAGGGTCAGGACAGAGAGGGAGTTAGGATGGGAGAACGAAGGCGACCCCCCTTGGAAAAGGACCAGTGTGCATACTGCAAGGGAAAAGGACATTGGGCTCGGGAATGCCCACAGAGACCACAGGGACCCCGACGACCCAGACCCAAGGCTGTGGACCTCCTTAATCTGGAAGACTAGGGGGGTCCAGGCCAGGAGCCCCCCACCTGAGCCTCGGATAACCCTCAAGATCGGGGGGCAACCCATAACCTTCCTAGTTGATACGGGGGCCCAACATTCGGTCCTGACCCATACTGAGGGCCCCCTCAGTGACCGTTCCGCCTTGGTCCAGGGGGCCACCGGTAGTAGGAGATACCGGTGGACGACTGAAAGAAAAGTCCAGTTGGCGTCGGGGCAAGTAACCCATTCTTTCCTACATATACCCGACTGCCCTCACCCGTTGCTGGGCCGGGACTTACTGACCAAATTAAAAGCACAGATTTACTTTGATGAAAGAGGACCCACGGTCACGGGGCCTGGGGGAACCCCTTTACAAGTCCTCGCCCTAAATCTGGAAGAAGAATACTGCCTTTTCGAGCCTGAGCCCCCTGAAGAACCACCGGGTGAGATGCAGGACTGGCTAGACAGGTTTCCACAGGTATGGGCAGAAACAGGAGGCTTGGGGCTTGCGCACGACCAGCCGCCCCTCGTCATTTCATTGAAGGCCTCCGCAGCCCCAATCTCAATCAGACAGTACCCCATGTCTCGGGAAGCGCAGGAGGGGATTAAACCCCACATCCGGCGGCTAATAGACCAGGGAGTGCTCAAACCCTGCAGATCTCCCTGGAATACTCCCCTCTTACCCGTCAAGAAACCAGGCACGGGGGAATTCAGACCGGTCCAGGACTTAAGGGAGGTCAATAAGCGGGTAGAAGACATACACCCCACAGTACCTAACCCCTACAACCTCCTCAGCACCCTCCCACCGACCCATACTTGGTATACAGTGCTGGATCTAAAAGATGCTTTCTTTTGCTTGAGACTGCATCCTCAGAGCCAGCTACTGTTTGCTTTTGAATGGAGGGACCCAGAAATCGGGCTTTCAGGACAGCTGACCTGGACCCGGCTCCCTCAAGGGTTCAAGAATAGCCCAACACTCTTTGATGAGGCCCTCCATGCAGATCTAGCCGGATTCCGGGTAGAGCACCCAACCTTGACTCTGCTCCAGTACGTAGATGACCTCCTCTTGGCCGCCAGGAGCCGGACCGAATGCTTGGAAGGAACTCAGGCTCTGCTGACCAGGCTTGGGGAGAAGGGCTACAGGGCCTCAGTCAAAAAGGCCCAGATATGCCAAAACAAAGTTATCTATTTGGGCTACACCCTGGAGGGAGGGCGAAGATGGCTGACTGAGGCCAGAAAAGAGGCAATTGTCTCAATCCCCCCTTCCAAGGGCCCTCGGCAAGTCCGAGAATTTTTGGGCACGGCCGGCTACTGCCGCCTCTGGATTCCTGGGTTTGCTGAACTGGCTGCCCCCCTGTATCCTCTCACTAAGCCGGGAATTATGTTCCGATGGGAGGAAGAACATCAACAGGCCTTCCAACAAATTAAGAGAGCATTGCTCGAGTCACCAGCCCTGGGCCTACCAGATCTAACTAAGCCCTTCGAACTATTCGTGGATGAGAACTCAGGTTTTGCCAAAGGGGTATTAGTGCAAAAACTTGGGCCCTGGAGGAGGCCGGTGGCCTATCTATCCAAGAAATTGGACCCGGTAGCCACTGGATGGCCCCCTTGCTTACGCATGGTGGCCGCTATTGCAGTCCTGCTCAAGGATGCGGGTAAACTGACTCTGGGTCAGCCAATGACTGTGCTATCCTCCCATGCGGTGGAAGCCCTAGTCTGGCAGCCCCCAGACAGATGGCTCTCCAACTCCAGAATGACTCATTATCAGGCCTTGCTGCTAGATACCGACCGAGTGACTTTCGGCCCCACAGTCTCCCTCAATCCGGCCACCCTACTACCCCTGCCTGCCTCCTCGGGGGAGCATGATTGCCTCCAGATCCTGGCGGAAGCGCACGGTACCCGTCCAGACCTGACCGATCAACCATTAAAGGACTCAGACTATGTCTGGTTCATGGACGGGAGCAGCTTCCTCGAGGAAGGGACGAGAAGAGCAGGAGCAGCTGTCACCACTGAGTCAGAGGTGGTCTGGGCCTCGCCGTTGCCGGCTGGAACATCGGCCCAGAGAGCGGAGCTGATCGCACTCGCCCAGGCCCTCCGGATGGCAGAAGGTAAGAGACTCACAGTCTATACTGACAGCAGATATGCCTTCGCCACTGCTCATATGCATGGAGAAATCTACAGACGAAGGGGCCTCCTGACTTCAGAAGGTAAAGGAATCAAGAATAAAAAGGAGATTCTGGATCTCCTACAAGCACTATTCCTCCCACGGCAGCTCAGTATAATGCACTGTCCAGGGCATCAAAAGGGGAACACAGCAGTGGCTCGGGGAAACAGGCTGGCTGACCTAACCGCCCGAGCCGCAGCCTCCCAACCACCCAAGGAAGGGCAGCTGATGCTCCTGCAGGGTCACCCGCCGCCTGGCAGAGGCCCTATGCCCTACAGCCCTGAGGACCATGAGCTAGCAAAGAAAATGGGGGCGGAATGGGACTCTGAGAAGCAGGCTTATACAAAAGAAGACAAACTAGTCATGCCTACTTCCCATACCCAATACATGCTCAAGTTCCTTCATGCACTGACCCATCTAGGCAAGGGCAAAATGAAGGCCCTACTGGCCGACGAGACTTCTGGGGCTATACTACTGAACCAGGACCAAATACTCCAGCAAGTGACCTCTAGCTGTCCAGCATGCACCCAAGTGAACCCCGGAAAGGCCCACTTAGGCAAGGGAACCCGCCTAAGGGGCCATCGCCCTGGGACTCATTGGGAAATAGATTTCACAGAGGTAAAGCCCAGACTCTATGGCTACCGTTACCTCCTGGTTTTTGTGGACACCTTTTCTGGATGGATGGAAGCATTCCCCACCAAGAAGGAAACAGCCAACGTCATGGCCAAAAAGCTGTTGGAGGACATTTTTCCCAGATATGGGATGCCCCAGATAATGGGGTCCGATAATGGGCCTGCCTTCGTCTCCCAGGTAAGTCAGAGGGTGGCCAGATTGCTGGGGATTGATTGGAAGCTTCATTGTGCATACCGGCCCCAGAGCTCAGGACAGGTAGAACGAGCTAATAGAACCATTAAGGAGACTTTGACCAAATTAACGCTTGCAACTGGCTCTAGAGACTGGGTGCTCCTACTCCCTTTAGCCCTTTACCGGGCCCGGAATACCCCCGGACCCTATGGTTTGACTCCCTTTGAAATTATATATGGGGCCCCCCCACCTATTGTGAATTTCCTTCATCCTGACATTTCGTCCTTCGCTACCAGCCCTACCTTAGAGGCACACCTCCAGGCCCTCCAGCTGGTACAGAAGGAAGTTTGGAAACCTCTGGCAGCAGCCTACCGAGAGCAACTGGACCACCCAATAGTCCCTCATCCCTTCCAGATCGGGGACTCCGTCTGGGTTCGGCGACACCAGACCAAGAATTTGGAACCACGGTGGAAGGGACCATACACCGTCCTGCTGACCACACCAACCGCTCTCAAGGTCGACGGGATTGCTGCCTGGGTCCACGCCTCCCACGTGAAGGCTGCTAAGGAGATTGACCCGACCAGCGCCAAGGAGTCCACATGGAAGGTACAGCGCACTCAAAATCCACTGAAGATAAGACTCTCTCGTGCCTGATTCTCCTCCTTACTCTTACCCCTCTCCCAACCCTGGGGTCAGGGTCCCCTCACCAGGTTAAAAGGCTCATTTGGCAAGTTATATCCCAAACCGGGGAGACAATATGGTCAACCACAGCTAACCATGCCCCCCACACCTGGTGGCCCCCCCCTAACTCCCGATATTAGCCAGCTGGTAGCGTGCCTGGACGCTTGGGACATTGCTCATTTGAGTCACTCTGACTTCCCGGTTCGCACGGCCCGGTCAATCAGACCTGGGGGAGGACGAGGCCATCTCCCACAGAGGGGACCTGGATGCATCAATGCAGACACCCGTTGTTCCTTGTCCACTTATGACTTTTATGTCTGTCCCCGTGATGGCCGCAACCGGAATGAGGCCCGTAGATGTGGGGGATATGAGGAATTCTTCTGCAAACAATGGGGATGAGAGACCACCGGCGGGGCCTATTGGAAGCCCAGCTCTAGTTGGGACCTGATAACGGTGTCTAAAAATTATTCCAGCCCCAACAAATGTACAGTCAGCACTGAGGGAACTGTCCCCTTACCCATTGTTATCTCTTTCACTGAAAAGGGCAAGGAGGACAGAGGATGGCAGTCTGGGCATACTTGGGGACTCAGGTTTTATATGACAGGGTTTAACAAAGGCCTGACCTTCAAAATTCAGCTCAAGGCAGAAACCACCCCCCTGTCAGTTGGTCCCAACTCGGTCCTCTCAGATCAGAAACCCCCGTCCCAGACAGGACAGGGTAAGCAACTCCCCACTCCCACTACGTCACCCAATATGAATGTTCCCAACAGAACTGCAGCCCCAACAACTGCGGCCCCCGCCAGGACCCGCCTAGGAACAGGGGATCGACTCCTTGGTCTACTGCAAGGAGCCTATTCCACCCTAAATGCCACCCAGCCTAACCGAACTCAGGAATGTTGGCTATGTTTACTTTCCCTCCCTCCCTATTATGAAGGGGTAGCAGTACAGGGCCCGCACTCCCAGCTGGACACCCCCCACCCCCCCGCTCGATGCCTGAGAGAGACCCAACATAAGCTGACTCTGTCAGAAGTATCTGGACAGGGATTATGCCTGGGGAATCCTCCCCCATCCCATCGTGGCCTCTGTAATACTATTGTGACCTCGGGAACCGGATATTCCATTAGTCCTAATGGAACTTACTGGGCATGCGACACGGGACTCACCCACTGTGCATCCTGGTCATTACTACAAGGCAATGAGTCCAGCTTTTGTGTATTAATAGAACTGTTTCCCAGGATAACCTATCATGAGCCTGAAGACATTTATGCTCAATTTGAGATGGGACCCGCCCGAACCAAGAGGGAACCTGTGTCCCTGACCTTAGCCCTTATGTTAGGAGGTCTCACTATGGGGGGAGTTGCGGCTGGGATAGGAACAGGAGCAACTGCCCTAGTTGAAACTCAACACATCCAACAGCTCCAAGCCGCCATGAACCAGGATATACAGGCTCTGGAGGAATCTATAAGTGCCTTAGAAAAGTCCCTAACCTCTCTCTGAGGTAGTACTCCAGAATCGTAGGGGACTGGACATCCTGTTTCTACAGGAGGGGGGACTATGTGCCGCTCTAAAGGAAGAATGCTATTTCTATGCTGATCATACAGGTTTGGTCAGAGATAGCATGGCGAAACTCAGAGAGCGGTTGAAGCAGAGACAGAGATATTTTGAGGAACAACAAGGATGGTTCGAGGGATGGTTCCGCAGGTCCCCATGGCTCACCACCCTCATATCGACCATCATGGGCCCCCTGCTGATTCTTGTGCTTATTTTGATGTTTGGCCCTTGCATTTTAAACAGGCTCATTCAATTTATTAAGGAGAGAATTTCGGTGGTTCAGACTCTGGTACTAACTCAACAATATCAACGACTCCATCAGTCAGAGACTGAGACACCACCCCTGGCCCCTCACCTTTATGCACCTCAGTAAATGAAAGATTCCATTTAGTTAAAAAGAAAATGGGGGAATGAAAGACCCCCCGGCACCCCTATAGTAATGCTATGTTTGCAAGGCTTATAAGGGAACAAAAGACAGTTCCAGGAAATAGAATGGCCCCACCGCAGCCCAGATAGCCGATAGATAAGCAGGATGTCAGGGGCAGACTGCCTGGCGTCAGTGCGGGAGGGCCAGAGCAGCTGGAATTCTAGATAGGGGTTGAGCCAACACACATATCTGGTTACCAAGGGAAAAACCCACAAACCGCCCTGAGCCTGAGTTCACGCCCCATTTGATTTATGCTCATATATTCGCGCCTCACTTTGACAGAGCTTTGTCCAATTAGAACCCTTTGACTATTCGCGCCTCACTTGAATTGTCCAATCAGAGCTTTGTAACCATTCGCGCCTTGTTTAAATTATCCAATCAGAACCCTTTGACTAATGCTTTCCAGCGCTTCTTGCTATAAAAACCCATCTTACCAACCCAGAGGCGCGCAAGTTTTCCGAGAGACTTGGTTGCCCCAGGTACCTGTGTTTAAATAAACCTCGTGCTGTTGCATCTGATCCGTGGTCGCTGCATGCTCCTGGAGCCGGGGGTCTCTCCTGAGGGGAGACCTCTCCGGGGGTCTTTCACCACCAACCGCACCTTGTTTTCCTAAAGTCCCAGGTCGAAGCCCAGGGCCATCTCCCCAGCAGGCCCGCCGGCCCCTGATTGCCAGAGGTGGTCCATCTCAGAATACACCCACACTTTCCTCCCTCTAACCCCCATGTCCACCTCCTCCCCGGGCTGCCAGCCTGCGCCCCCATCCCCCACTTCTCTGCTTTTCCACCAGTCGCCGCCATTTCCAAAGACACCATAAGCCTGGCTGTGGTCCTGGTGGTGGAGGTAGTGCAGGCCTCTAGTCCCAGCCCTGGGAGCAGAGGCAGGGGATTTCATCCCAGCCCTGGGAGCAGAGGCACGGGATTTCATCCCAGGCCTGGGAGCAGAGGCAAGTGGATTTCATCCCAGCCCTGGGACCAGAAGCAGGGAGATTTCACCCCAGCACTATGTTGCAGAGGTGGGTGGGGGGATTTAATCCCAGCCCTGGGAACAAAGACAGGGGGATTTCATCCCAGCACAAGGATGCAGAGTCTGTGGGATTTAATCTCAGCCCTTGGAATAGAGGCAGGGGTGTTTCATACCAGCATGGTGTGGCAGATGGGGGGTGATTTATTCCGAGCCCTGGGCGCAGAAGAAGGGGGATTTAATCCCAGCAATTGGAGGTAGAATCCAGAGGATTGATTTTCAGAATTTGGAGGCAGAAGGTGGAGTATTCAAATCCACCACTTGTCATTCTGAAGCAGGGGATTTAATCCCTGGACAGGAGGGAGAGGCAAGGGTATTTAAGTCCATCACTGGGGAAGCAGAGGAAGGGTGTTTTATCTGATCACTGTGAGGCAGAGGAAGGAAAATTTAATACCACCAGTGGAAACAAGTGGCAGGGGAATTTAATACCATCATCAATCTGAGGCAGAGGAAGGTGGATTTAATCCCAGCACTGGGAACCATAGGCAGGGGTATTTAATACCATCACTAGGGGGCAGAGGCAGGGGGATTTAATTATAGCACTGGGGAAGCTGATAAGGGGGGATTTAATCCCTACACTGCAAGGCAGAGATAGTGGGATTTCATTCTTGCACCCAGAGGCAGAAGCTGGGGTATTTAATCCCTTGACTAGGAGGCAGAGGCAGGGGTATTTAATTCCAGCACTTAAGAGGCAGAGTAATGGGGATTTAAACCCAGTACTTGGAAGCAGAGGCACAGAGATTTATTCCCATCACTTGGAGGCAGAGGAAGCAGGAATTAATCGCAGCAAAAGAAAACTGATGCAGGGGGATTTAATACGATCACCCAGATGAGGAGTCAGGGGGGATTAATCCCAGTACAGGGAGCCAGAGTCAGGCAGATTTAATCATAGCACAGTGAGGGAGAAGCATGGATATTTAATTCCAGCGATCAGGAGGCAGATGTAGGGGAATTTAACCCCAACAGTGGGAGACAGAGGCAGGAGGAATTAATCCCAGCAATTGGGAGTCAGAGATAGAGGCTGGAGGATTTAATCCCACCAATCAAATGCATAACAAGGAGGATTTAATTCCACCTCTCAGAGGCAGAAAATGGATGATTTAATTGTAGCACTCAAAGGCAGAACCTGGAGGATGTAATTCCACCACTTGGGAGGCTAATACAGGGGGATTTAATCCGTTGACTGGGAGGGACAGTCAGGGGCTTTAAATTCCAGCACTGGAGAGGCTGAGGTAGGGGGATTTAATCCCAGCACGGGGGTTCAGAGACAGGGGCTTATAATTACAGCCCTTGGTAGGCAGAAGCAGGGGTATTTAATCCCTTGACTGGAAAGAGAGGAAGGGGTATTTAGTTCTGGCACTCAGGAGGCAGAGTTATGGGGATTAAACACCAGCACTGGGAGTCAGAGGCATAGGGATTTATTCCCATCTTTGGGAGACAGAGGAAGTAAGTTTTAATCCCAGCACAGGCAACGAGATATATGTGGATTTAATACCATCACTTGTAGGCAGAGGAAGGTAGTTTTAATCCTGGTACAGGGACCCAGAGGCAGAGGGATTTTATGCCTGCACCGGGCAAGCTGGTTCATGGGGATTTAATCCTAGCAGAGGGAGGGGGAAGCTGGGGTATTAAATTCCAGAACTCAGGAGGCAGTTGTAGGAGAATTTCATCCAATCACTGTGAGGCAGAGACAGGGGGATTTAATCCAGCACTGGGTGACAGAGGCAGGGGAATTTCATCCTAGCACAGTGAGAGAGAAGCAGGGGTATTTAATTCCAGCACTCAGGAGGCAGATGTAGGGGAATTTAACCCCCCACTTGGCATCAGAACCTGTGGGATTTAATCATAGAAATGGGAGGCAGTGGCGGAGGTGCTTAATCTCAAAAGTCAAAGGCTAAAGCTGTAGGATTTAATTTCAGCACTCTGAGGAAGAAGATGGAGGATTTAATTTAACACTTGTTAGGCTGATACATGGGAATTCAATTCTAGCACTGGGAGGCAGACGCAGGGGGATTTAATTCCAGCATTTGAGAAGCTGATATAGGGGGATTTAATCCCAAGAAATGGAGGGAGAGTCAGGGGCATTTAATTGCAGCACTTGAGAGGCTAATGCAGGAGTATTTAATCCCAGAATTGGGAAGTGGAGGCATGGGTATTTAATCTTAGCACTGGGAGTCAGAGGACTTGGATTAAATTCCAACACTTGGAAGGCAGATGCAGTGGGATATTTGCCAGCACTGGGAGGGAGAGGCAGCGGATATAATCTCAGCACACAATAGGCAGATGTAGGGTGATCCAACACCAGCATTGGGTGGCAGATGCAGAAGGATTTAATCATAAGAGACAGAGGCAGATGTTGGAGGATTAAAATTTACTACTTGTAGGCAGAAACTGGAGGCTTTAATTCAACCACTGGGGAGGCTGTTTCTTCAGGATTTATTCCCAGCACTGGGAGTGAAAAACAGGGGAATGTATTCCAGTACTGGGAAGCAGAGGCAGGGAAATGTAATCCCTGCTCAGGAGGCAGAGGAAGGGGAATTAATTCCAACACTCAGGAGGCTGATGCAGGGGAACTTATCCCCAGGACTATGATGCAGATCTGGGAGGATTTAATTCCAGCACTTGGGAAGCTGATGCAGGGGGATTTAATCCCAACCCTGGGAGGGAGAGGAAGGGGAATATAATCCCAGCACATAGGGGGCAGAGGCAGGGTGATATAATTACAGCACTGGAGGACAGACACAGGGGTATTTAATATCAGCACTGGGTAGCAGTGTCAGGGCATTTAATCCTTGCAATGGGAGGAAGAAGCAAGGAGGTTTTTCCATCACTCTCGGGGCAGGGGAGAGACAAGTGGATTTAATATTAGAACTGGGAGGCAAAGGCTGGGAAATTCAATCCCAGCAGTTGGAGGCAGATTCCATAGGATTTATTTCAGATCTTGGAGTCAGAATATACAGTATTTAATTCCACAACTTGGCATGCGGAAGCAGGCGATTTAATCCCTAGACTGGAGGGAGAGGCAAGTGTATTTAAGTCCATCACTGGAGAGGCAGAGGTAGGCGGTTTTAAACTGATCACTGGGAGGCAGAGGCAGAAGGTTTTAATCCCATCTCTGGGAGGCAGAAACAGGAGAATTTAATCCCAACACATGGAACAAGAGGCAGGGGTATTTAATACCATCACTGGGGGGGGCAAAGGCAGGAGAATTTAATCCTGGCACATGGAGCCAGAGGAAGCAGGATTTAAATGCAGCACTGGGGAACCTGATGGGGGGGTATTTAATCCCAGCACTGGAAGGCTGAGGCAGTGGGATTGAAATCCAGCACACAGGAGGCAGATGTAGGGGTATTTAATCCCTTGACTGGGAGGGAAAAGCAGGGGTATTTAATTGTAGCACTCAAGAGGCTGAGTAATGGAGATTTAATCCCTGCACTCAGAGGTACAGGCAAAAGGATTTATTCCCATCATTTGGATGCAGAGTAAGAGGAATTTAATCCCAGCACAAGGAATCTGATACAGGGAGTGTAATACCATCATGCAGAGGCAAGGTCAGGTGGGTTTAAACCAAGTACAGGGAGCCAGAGGCAAGGGGCTTTAATGCCAGCACTGGGGAAGCTTGTGCATGAGGGATTTAATACCAACACAGGGAGTGAGAAGCAGGGGTATTTAATTCCTGTACTCAGGAGGCAGATGTATGTAACCCAAACCCTGGGAGGAAGAGACAGGAGGAATTAATTCCAGCATTTGGGAGCCAGAGACATTGGCGGGAGGATTTAATCCCAGCACTCAGTAGGCAGATGAAGGGGGATTTAACCTCAATACTGGGATTCAGACGCAGGAGTATTTAATCCCAGGACTGGGTGACAGAGGCAGAGGGATATAATTGTAGCAGTGGGAGGCAGAGGCTTTCAGGTTTAATCTCATCACTCAGATGTAGAGCCCGGGGTATTTAAGACGAGCACTGTGACGCAGAGGCAGGGGGATTTAATTCCAGGGCTCAGAGGCAGAAATTGGATGATTAATTCTAGCACTCAAAATCAGAAACTGGAGGACTCAATTCCACCATTGGGCACCTAATGAAGGGGGATTTTCCCTTCACTGGTAGCGACAGTCAGGGGCTTTAAATTCCAGCACTGGAGAGGCAAGGTAGGGGGATTTAATCCCAACACTGGGTTGCAGATTCAGGGGTTATAATTCCAGCACATAGGAGGCAGAAGCAGGGGTATTTAATCCCTTGACTGGGAGGGAGAGGTAAGGGTATTTAATTCCAGCGCTTAAGAGGCAGAGTTAAGGGGATTAAATCACAGCACTGGGAGGCAGAGGCACAGGGATTTATTCCCATCATTCGGGGGCAGAGGAAGGAAGTTTTAGTCCCAGCAGTGTGAACCCAATGCATGTGGATTTAATACCATCACACATAGGCAGAGGGAGTGAGGTTTAATCCTGGCACAGGGAGCTAGAGGCAGAGGGATTTTATGCCCTGCACTTGGGAAGCTGGTACATGTGGGATTTAATACTGCCAGAGAGAGGGAGTAGCTGGGGTATTTAATATCAGCACTCAGGAGGCAGATGTAGGGGAATTTAACCCAATCACTGGGAGGAAGAGAAACAGGATTTAATCCCAGCACTGGGCGACAGAGGCAGGGTGATTTAATTGTAGCATTGGGAGACAGATGCAGGCAGGATTAATCATATCACTCAGGGGTACAGCCAGGAGGATTTAATGTCAACACTGGGAAACAGAGGCTGGGGGATTGAATACCAGCACAGGGTGGGGAAGAAGCAGGGGTATTTAATTCCAGCACTCAGGAGGCAGATGTAGGGTAATTTAACCCCAACACTGGCAGGCAGTCAGGAGGAACTGATAACAGCATTTGGGAGTCAGAGACTTAGTGCAGTGGATTTAATCCCAGCAGTCAAAAGCATAACCTGGAGGATTTAATTAAGCACGCAGAGGCATAAACTTGATGATTTAATTCTAGCACTCAAAGGCAGAACATGGAGGATTTATTTTCACAGCTTGGGAGGCTAATGCAAAGGTATTTAATCCCTTGACTGGGAGGGACAGTCAGGGGTTTAAATTGCAGCACTGGAGAGGCAGAAGCAGCAGGATTTAATCCCAATACTGGGACAGAGAGCCATGGAGATTTAATATCATCACTTGGGGTGCAGAGGCAGGAGGATATATTTCCAGCACTAGAGAGGCTGATGCAGAGGAGTTTAATCCCAGCACTGGGCATCAGAGGCGGTGGGATGTAATCATAGAAATGGGAGGCAGTGGCGGGATACTTAATCCCAGCAATGAAAGGCAAAATCTGGATGATTTAATTCCAGCACTCTGAGGCAGAACCTGGAGGATTTACTTTACCAATTGCAAGGTTGATACAGGGAATTCAATCCTAACACTGGGAGGCAGAGGCAGGGAGATTTAATTCCAGCACTTGTGAAGCTGATGCAGGGGGATTTAATCCCAATATGGGGAGTGAGGGTCAAGAGCATTTAAGTGCAGCAATTGCCAGGCTAATTTAATCCCAACACAAGGAGGAAGAAGAGGGGCATTTAATTACAGCACTCAGGAGGCAGATGTAGAGGAATTTGACCCCAACACTGGGAGGCAGAAACTGGCGGATTTAATCCCAGCATTGGGGAGCCAGAGACATAGGCCAGAGGACTTTATCCCAGCATTCTGTAGGCAGATGATCAGGGATTTAACCTCAACACTGGGAGTCAGACCCAGGAGAATTTAATCCCAGAACTGGGTGTCAGAGCCAGGAGGATTTAGTTGTAGCAATGAGAGGCAGAGGCATGCAGGTTTAATTGTATCACTCAAGGGTAGAGCCTGGGGATTTAATATCAGCACTGGGAGGCAGAGGCAGGGGGATTTAATCCCAGCACAGGGAGGGAGAAGCTGTGGAATTTAATTCTAGCACTCAGAGGCAGATCTCCATGAGTAGAAGTCAATTCAGGTCTATAGAGCTAGTTCCAGTACAGGCTTCAAAGCTACACAGAGAATCCCTTATTCAAAAAAAAAAAAACTGAGAAAAAAAACCCACTCAAAACCAAAATCATTGTTCTTGGTCTCTATACTAACCAAAGAGAATAACACCATTCTCACCCTCCTGGAAGCTCTTTATTTCAGTCTTGTCCCATCTCAAAAACTAGCCAAGGCCCACAAAGGATGTCCTCACTGCCATTCTCTGCTACCTAACAAGTATCCCAGTCCTGTAGGAAACTGGGCCCTTTTTAACAGCTTTGCCCCAACTCAGAAGAGTACCTCCATCTCAAAGAACAGAGCTTGTTCTCTGTTTTAGCCCAAGACATCTACATTTACCTCAGAAACCACCATTTTTATGTTGCTATTATTTAAATAATTTTATTTTTTCTACAATCATAATATCTTGGATTCCATCATTTTGCCACTTCCTTTTCCTCTTTCCAAACCATGTACCTACCTTGCTCAGTTTTAAATTCCTGGTTTCTTTTGCTTTAATTGTTGATTGTGTTTGTGGTGGTGTAGGTGGCACTATTGGTGGTGGCTGTAGTGGTTGTGTGTGTGTGTGTGTGTGTGTGTGTGTGTGTGTGTGTGTGTGTTTGTGTGTGTGTGTTTATTACTAAATACAAAATACTCCCTGTTCAGTCCACACAGTGTTGCATGCATACATGTTTTCAGGGTGACTGGATTCCAAACAAGACCTGGACAAGGAGGACACCAATCAGCATGTTCATGTGGGGGGAAGCAACCTCAGGAGGTAGGCAGTCTTTAAGAGAGCCAGCTCCAAGACTGCATCTATGATATGCAAAAAATCCATGAAATTGTTGAGGGCTTAGGAAAAATTCTTATCCACCTGAGGGTTAGCCTTTATCTGAGGGGGAAATAAGGAAACATACTTGCTTTCTTATGGTAACTTTTCTTTAACTTCATCTTAAAAAATTCTCTTTCTCTCAAAATCTGAATCTCAGTTGTATTGCTTGATCTTCATAAGGGAACTCCTGGCAATAGTATCAGAATCTGGCCCTGATGTATGAGCAGCTTTTTGGAGCCTACTGCCTATGGCTGGACACCTTGCACAGGCTTGAGCCAGGGAGAGGGTCTTAGACATGCCTCAACTGAATATACCTCCCCATGCGAGGCCTTACCTTCCTGTAGGAGTGAATGATGGGTGGGTAGGAGGGGTGGCTTGAGGGGTGGGAGGAGGGAAGAGAGGGATTCTATGATTGCTGTGTAAAATAAATAAAAATATTTCTTCATTAAAACCAAAAAAGGAAAATGTGACTCCATAGAGTTATATAGTTATATCTCTTAACACACAGCTCTCTCTCTCTCTCTCTCTCTCAAAAAAAAAAAAACACAGCCACAATACATGGATCCCTCCCTCCCCCGCCAGATACCCTGAATGCTGTCTGGAGCTTGCTCTCTCAAAGTCTGCTTTAGTCTCTAGTGGAGGAAAAAGACTACAATGATACTATAAAATGCAGGAAAACATAGGTGGAGATACTCACAAAGGCCAAGCATGCATGTCCCACAGACATATGCCTTCTGTTCCTCAAGAAATAGAGAACTGAGGCTCTTGACATGAGGGGAAAAGATCCTCAGGTAGGACAAAGAAGCACCACCAAGGTTTGTAATGAATTAAGTGTTGTTCTGAGGGAGGTACCCATCCCAAAACACCCAGGAGGTTCATAGCCTGCCCCGGGCATCAATCCTTGGAGGTATATGCAGTGCTATTGTATATTTACTATCGAAAAAGTCCTAACATTAATGAGTTCTTAGGGTGAATGGAGGGTCCTTTACTCAGAGAAGTCCTCTGAGTATGGTCAGAAATCAGATAAGGATTCCATGGGAGGAATCAGAGTACTTCTCCCCTGCTAGGAGCCTCCATTTTCTGTGTAGTAGTAATGGGTCAGGCCCACATTTACTCCCATGCTATGAGGCTGTATCTGAAATAGTGGTAAATGATGTTGGTTAGAGGACATGGCCTAAATATTTCTACATGGAAGTTTAAGTCATGGCTGTGGTCGTGGTGGTGGTGGTGGAGGGAGTGCAGGCCTTCAGTCCCAGCACAATGAGCAGAGTCGGGGGGATTTCACCCCAGCCCTGGGAGCAGAGGTGGGGTATTTCATCCAAGCCGTGGGAGCAGAGGCAGGAGGATTTCATCCCAGACCTTGAAGCAGAGGCAGGGGGGTTTCATCCCATCCCAGGGAGCAGAGGCGGGGGAATTTCATCCCATCCCAGGGAGCAGAGGCAGGGGCATTTCATCACAGCCTAGCTGAAATAGTGGTAAAGGATGTTGGTTAGAGGACAAGGCCGAATATTTCTACAAGGAAGTTTAAGTTGTTTATGAGAAAAACGTATACAACAGAACATGTCACAGAAAGACTTTTGGCATGTGGTAGCAGAGAGAGGTTCATGATTTCCCAGAACTTGCTTGAAGATTCTCACTGGAAACTGAGAGGGCCCCCACAACTCTAAGGAGCTAGAAGGTATGAGTGCCAGCCTGCTGCATTCAGCCAAGCCCATAAGAGGCAGTAATGATAGGCTGTAACCCTAGACTTAATCTGCTTCTTCCTTAGGGAACAGGCAGTTGAGAACAGAAGGCCAGTAGGTTCCTAACATTGGTGCTCTCCTGGAAACTTGCAGAGGCTAACTTAGATAAATAAACAAAGGGTGGATTCCCCTGGATGAAAGTGCTCTTAATTTCATTCTCCCCTTGGCAGGTGTCTGCATCTCCAGCATCCTGCCCCCACATCTTGCTGTCGTCCCTAGCCAGGTCATCATGCCTCGTGGTCAGAAGAGTAAGCACCATGCCCGGAAGAAATGCCACCAGACCCGAGGTGAGGCTCAGGCTTGTGGAGGTGTTCAGGAAATAGCAGAGGAATCAGGAGGGGCAGCAGAAAAGTCGTCTGCAGCCTCCCAGACCCAGCCTGGGGCTGAGTCTTCCAGTACTGCCAAGGTTCCTCAGAAAGCAACACCATCTGCCTCAAGCACTCTGAGTATTTCTTCCTTGGAATCACATGAGAGTTCCTGTGAGGGAAGTGAAGAATTCAAGGAAAAGGAATGCCCTGTTGAGGACAAGCCCTGCACCATCCTTCCTCACCAAGAAATGGTAGCAAGAAAGGTAATGGTGCTCTTACAGCACTTGCTCCACAACTTCAATCTGAAGAAGTTTACTACTAAGGAAGACATGCTGAAGCTTATCACCAAGAAGTATGAATACGACTTCCCTGAGATCTTCAGGAAAGCCTCTCAGAAGCTGGAAGATGCCTTTGAGGTGGAAGTGAGGGAAGTCAACTCCAGTGAGCCCTCATACAACCTCATCAGCAAGCTGAAGCTCCCCAACAATGGGAGGATTCGTGCTGGCAGAGGCTTTCCCAAGACTGCTTTCGTGATGTGTGTCCTAGGTATCATCCTCATTAGGGGCAATTGTGCCAGTGAAGAAGATGTCTGGAAAATCCTGAAGAAGCAGCGAATCTATCCAGGGAAGAAGCACTGCATCTTTGGTGAGCCCCAGAAGCTCATGACCCATTATTTAGTGAAGCTGAAGTACCTGGAGTACAGGCAGGTGGCAGGCAGTGATCCCCCACGCTATGAGTTCCTGTGGGGTCCCCAAGCCTATGCTGAAACAAGCAAGATCAAAGTCCTGGAATATTTGGCCAAGATAAACCAAACAACACCTAGTGCCATCTCTGCCATTCATGAGGAGGCTTTGAAAGATTACCAAGGACAAACAGAAGCCAGAGATGAAGATGACTCTGATGCCACTGACCAAACGAGTGAAGATTCCTCAGTAAAATTACCAGCAAATTCCACTGTCCCCGTTGACCCTTAAAGTTTTCCTGTCATTGAGATAAGGACATAAAGCATGACAAAGAAGGTTTGCTTGGAAATATGAAATAATCTTAGAGTTAGTAGGTCAGTACACTGGGAATAGCAGGGGATTAGAACATAGTTAAATCTAGTCTCCTTTAATTGCATTCTTTATGTGGTTTGGTAAAATTAAATGCAATAAATGGAATTAAATATTTCCCCTGGCTTGTAAAAAAGTCAATAAAAGTCAGATGTTTATGAATTATACTTTGTGTTTATTCACTGATATTGAACACATCTATATCAAATATATTATCTTTAGAAGTCCATGTGAAAGTATTAGAATGGTAATATAATATTCCATCCTCCAATTTTAGAAATTTTGAGCCAATATGGATGTTTCTTTTTTTTCCAGTAAGCAGAATATTGTCCTATTTATTTACTTCTTAAAATTCATACACTCCATTTGTGTGGTGTACTAGAGCTCTTTATCACATTCTCCCACTGCGAATGAGGGACAATACCCCTTGAATGCAGAGGGCAGGACACAGGGGGTTCTGTACAAAGCAAGAATAAAGAGACAACTTGCCCTGGAAGAGGAAGGGGGAATGAGGTCTAACTTGATGTTGCCAAGTACACTCTCAGTGATGGAAACCCAGATATATAAAGGCAAAATCTGTAAACTGGTCCAGAGAAACCCTGATCTGACCTAGTCTGGTGATCAGATGGCCAACCATCCTAAAGGTAATGCTTGAACTCTCATCAAATAACTGATGGAAGTAGATGAGAGAACCTTGGCCAGGCCCCAGGTAGAGCTCCAGGAGTCCAATTGTCTAGAAATTGGAGAAACTGTAAGAGTGTGAATTGTTGAGACCAAGATTGGAAAAGCACAGGGACAAATAGCCAAACGAATGGAAGCACATGAATTATGAACCAAAGGCTGTGGAGCCCCCAGCTAGATCAGGCCCTCTGGATAAGTGAGACAACTGAATAGCTTGAACTGTTTGGGAGGCACCCAGGCTGTGGGACCGGGACCTGTCCTTAGTGCATGAGCTGGCTGTTTGGAACCTTGGGCTTACACAGGGACACTTTGCTCAGTCTGAAAGGAGGTGACAGGACCTGCCTGTACTGAATCCACCAGGTTTAAATGAATCCCTAGGGGAGTCTTGGCCCTGGAGGACATGGGAATGGAGGGGAGGGGATGGGGGGAAGGTGGTGTCTGGAAAGGTGGGGGATGACAGCAGAACCCATGGCTCTAGTGTAAAATTAAAACACAAATTAATAAATAACAAAAAAAATGAAACACACATCCAGTAAAGTTCATAGTGACAGTCTTGCCCACCTCACCAGATTTAACTGTACTTTCAGGGTTACTTAATGGGAAAAGATTTCCAGCGAAGATAGGAGCTTTCATTTCATTGCTCCCTTCCATATGCCTCACTCCTGACTCACCTGCCGGTGCATCTCATGCACATAGGCAGGGCCCTGATCTTTGCTTTGTCCCTAATTCCAAAGAAATATGTTCTCATGCACCACAAGCTTTTCTCTTCCCAGTTCCCTGTTATAACTCACTGCTCAGCTGATGGTTACAGGATCACCAAAGAACATGAGTCCAGAGATCATTAGGTAAGAAACTGTAACAGCTAAAGTTATTTACAGCCCCAGACCCAAAAGTATCTGGGCTTTGCAAAAATAGACTTTAATATAACCTTCTATTACTGTGAAATGATTCTAACAATTGATCACCTGTCTCCTGGATGCCAAACTAGTAAAGGAAACAAATGCCTTAAAATAACCTGTCTCTGATAAAGCTAAACATGTTGCAATCTCTCTGTCTCTCCCATTAACACTAACCAATGTAAGCAGAGTACTAAACACCACAAATGGTCACTAATTTTCTCATGGCTGCTTCTTAACATGTTCAAACCTTTTTTTACAAGCTCCAGAAACGGTCTTAAATCCATCTGGACAGGTCGGATCTACTTCAGGCTTCTCCTGTCACATCATCATCCTGTCGGACACAGAAGCAGCCAGAGTGCCAAGCCAAGAGGGATGCATGTCTCCACAGCAACAGAAGGCAGACAGCCCATCATCCCACAGTGCCTGTCTACTTTGGAAGACCCCTACTGTACTGCCCCCAAGAGCCAACTGATGCCCAACAAGTCAGCTGGAAGCAGGTTTTCTGGGAGAAATGCAGCCCCTCTTCCTATTCACTCTCATTTTTATAATAAGCAAATACTGGAATGTTAGAATCCTGCCCTCTCCCTTCCAGATCTAATGTCTTACATCATCAGGAAGGCAGGGGCAACTGTGTACCTCCACATGGTTACGCAACCCCACCCTTTCCTTTTTCTGTTTTCCTCTCTGCTCTGCTCCTGCCATCTCTCTGTTCCCTTCCCCAGGCCTGGGTGTCTCCAATCCCTTTCCTTCCTTATAAAATTCTGAAATGTACCACTGGGTTCTCTCATGACCATGACCTTTCCATGTGGTAACCAGCATCAGCCACCAGCACCTATTTCCTTTCAGTTGTCCTCATTACTTTTGCCTTGTGTACTATAATTTTTATTAGACTATTTTACGTGCTCCAATACTTTCAAGATATGAGATCAAGATATATGACAAGTAGATGCATCACCTGTGACCAATATAATAACAGTAATATTTCAAAGACTGAGCATTATTTTTCCAGCTGTGTACTCCAACCAGATAGCACCTACACATGACTCACTTGCTTGATGTTGAGCTTGAAGTTTTCTTTTTAAGGCTGGTAGATAGAATAGTAAGACTAAACACTGATACACAGTTGTCTGGTACACTCTTCCAACCTCCTACTTGAAGATGCTCTGCCTCCTGTTCATTACTTTCTCTCTCACTATTCTAAACTCAGACAAAAAAAAATGATACTAGTATTCAAAGTAGTGAAAACAAGTCGATAAAAGGCAAGTGAAGAGATTAAATATCTTCAGACAGTGGCCCTAGGCTTTTGTTTCCTGAAAGGCAACATGATACTGGATCTGGTATTCCTTTTATGATTTATCTGCAGGTCTTTGCAATGTACAGCACCAGGCTCTTCCCAGTATACACTCCTTCTATTTCTGGAGCCTGAACTACTGGGTAGCTCTTGACTCCATCTTACTCTGAAGGTTATATTCTGTTCTCATTGGAGTGAATAGCCTCTTCCACATAACCCTGACAGAACATTCCAACTAGATGATCCTGTCTCCTTTGCCATAGATGTCTATCATCTTCAAATTCCACTTTTTATAACGTATTTGAAACCTCTCCTCTTTGTCTGTCTGTCTGTCTGTCTCTCTCTCTCTCTCTCTCTCTCTCTCTGTCTGTCTTATACCCCACTCTTTTTATTTTTTCTATGGCTTTTCAAACATTTCATTTTTATAGATAATTTAAATACTTTCTTGTTGTGTTTCTAAGTCTTTTGTTTACACTTATTGTTATGTGTTAAGCATAAAGTAGATTTTATATTTGTGAATAAAAATGAGAAGCTTTGTTTCTGACTTTTTTGATATGCAACAGGAGAAAAGTTAACTTTTCTATTCTAATCTAATATTTTTCAATAGATTTTTTTATTCCATATACTCCATAAACATTTACTAAAAGGTACCAATTTTGCTGGCTTATCGGAAAATGTTCTTAAATATTACTCTGCAAATACTAGAATTTTAAACATCAATGGAAAGAATTTTTTTCATTTTATGATATTAACACTTTAAAAATTATATTTTTCTTACGACTTACAAAATTTTTTCCACAGTTGCACCAAGTTTGCCTAGAAGTAAAAATTCTTGTCCTTCTGTGACCAAAGTCCTGGAATCACATGTTCTTTGGTGGGAAGAACTACTTTATGTTTGAGAATCCAAAAGCTAATTAGCAAAGATTTGGTGCCAAGACATGCCTGGTGTCTGTCAAACATCTGGTGCTGATCCTTTGGGCTATGAGTCCCTATGAGGTCCTAGTACTTAAACTGAAACAACCAAGATTAATATCCAGGAGGGTTTCATCTAGGACTAGTAATATCATATCTTTTGCATTCTATAATACTTTACCAGTAAATTATGAGTAATCAGGCAGAAGGAACAGCAAAGATAGCTTCAGATTAGCCTGTTTTTTTCTGACAAATCTATCTTTCAACCCAAAGCCATGTACATCCCTCATCTAGTTTGGGAAGCATGAGGTCCAGTTTTTACTTTCTGTTTGGAAGGAACATACAGTCATCTCAGCAGTGGAGAGTTTACTGGATGGAGGACAAAAATGAATGTGTTCTTTTCTGCTTAAATGAGTAACCATTTTAGTGTTTGTACTTTTAAGTCAAGAGTTATTAGCTTCAAATAATCTTATCAATTATATTGTTTTCACATAAACTACTGTGCAGTTTTAGTATTAAGAAAACAAATTCACAAAGCATGTTTTTGTTTATGACTTAGTATTGGGTATAGTAAAAACCAAAAGAACCCCACAGTAAAGGAATTGTTACACACTGTAAATGACAGTGTGAAAAAGCTAAAAATGTGCAGCTGGAGAGAAAGCTCAGTTATTAGGAGCACTTGCTGCTCTTGGCAGACGATCCAGGTTTGGTTCCAAATGCCCACATTGGGTAGATCACAACAACCCATAGGTCCAGTTCCAGGGGATCTGGCACCCTCTTCTGTCCTCATATGGTACCATGTATGTACATGGTGCACATACATACATGCAGCCATTCACACCTACACATAAAAAAGGAACATGTTTAGTGGCTGCTATGGAAACCAGTGTGGAGGTTCCTGAAAAACTGAAAATTAATTTACCTCAGGATCCTGCTATAACACTCTTGTGCATATACCCAAAGGACTTACCCATATTTATACTTTATAATGCACATTATAATATATACCAATGTATAATAACACTTGCTCATCCATGTTCATTGTTAATCTGTTCATAATAGCAAGAAATTAGAAAGCCACCAAATTGAAATAATAAAAATGTGGCATAGTTACACAATGGAAAAGCGAAATTATGAAATGATCAGAGAAAGAGTGGAACTAGAATCAGTCATCCTGAGTAAGGTAGCCCAGATCACAAAAGGCAAATATAGCATGTTTTCTCTAATATGTAGATGTTAGCTTTTAAGCTTTAAATATGTGTGCTTCAACCCAAATAACTAAAAAGTGTAGGTACATGGTAAATGATGGGGATGGGGGTGCTGAGGGGAGGGAATTTCCCATGTTAGAGAAAATAGAATATAGTATTATAAATATTTAAAGAGGAAACTCGAATAGAAGAATTAGGTGGTGAAGGGAGTGGGAAAGTATGGTAAAGAATGGATCATTGAAGGGCCATCTAACACAAAGGTCTTTTGAAAAACCATATGGGAACCTACTGCAGTAGATGTTTTGTAATATATACATATGTGATAAGAAGTTAAATGGCGGTTTCATATAATGGGGGAGACAATGTCCCAGCTAGACATTTTAAGCCACCAAGTAAAACATCCAGTGCCATAAATGGAGTACATCCTGTTGAATTCTTGGCCAGAGTAGTCACAGGTCCTCTCAAACATCATAGGATATTGCCAAAATACCTGGTAGTAAGGCCACTTACTTACATAACATTGAACATGGAAAAATCAAAATGGTGCCCAAATAGAAGCTTTACCACTACTGAGTAGCATTCATGTTCCTGGAAGGTATTCTGTACACTACCAGAGGAAAAAAGCAATCATCAATATTGCCCAGCTACCAAACTCTGACCTACAACCTTGACCTGCCTGCAAGATATCCAGGTTAGCCCTAAATGGGATGTCCCAATCAAATTCCTTCCCTCAGGGTTAGAGAACCCTGTGGAAGAGGAGACAGGAAAGGGGTAAAAGCCAGATTAGATAGAGAGCACCAAGAAAACAAAGCCCTCTAAATCAACATGAGCAAAGCTCATAACAACCCACATAAACTAAGGCAGCATGCACAATACTTGCACAGGTCTGCATCAAGTCCTCTGTGGATATATCATAATATATCCAGTTTATTTTTATATGGGATTACTAAATGTGCTAATGAGTGGGTCTCTGATTCTTGTGCCTTCTCTTGGGCTCTTTTTCTTGATCTTTCTAATTCTGATGTGTCAGTTTTTGTTTTATCATTATATTATATTACATTATGTTATATTATCACTTAGAAGCCTACCTGATTTGTAATGGGACAGAAAGGGATAGGAGAGGAGGTGGGGAGGAACTAGGAGGCACAGAAAGAGGGGGAACTCTAATCAGGATATATTATGTGAGAAATTTTAGTAAAAGGAAAGAAAAAAGGAATAAGAAAAAGAAAACTTAAAAATAGTTTTAAAATAAAATAATCATATAAAATTAATATTTATTACCCAATATTTCTTAATCCATATTCTATTTACTTATATAATATATTATATACATACACATTAGAAATATTCCAATATAATTTGAAGTTACAGCTTAGCAGATGTACTCCACAGATGAAAGATACCTGATAATTTGTCACGTTCACTAGTATGCATTTAACAAACCTGGACTCAATTTCTAGTATGGGTTTAGCATAGTTTTTGTGAAGTTCTCACTCCACATAGGGTTGTATAAGTGTAAGTTCTTACTCCACATAGGATTGTGTATTTGAATTTTGGGATTGTTTATGAATTGAAACAAGCTTAAGAAGTACTTGTCTGTGGTATACAATCTTCCTGTGCTCCCAGCCCAAGGTGGACTTTATATTTTATAATTCATTTCTCTTCTCACCACTCCTAATACTCCAAGGTAAATGAGAACCCATATTCCATTTTTTGGAAACACACATCCAGAATAATAATTCTGAATAAATGTATAATATTTGTGAATAAAATAGCATTCATTTACAAAACTGTCATCTACATATACAATGCCAGATAACATGAAACTATCAATATCTCTCAAATTCATTTTGTTCTGCCTTTTCTCTAGAAAGAAAATTGATACATTGTAAAATTTCATAATGGGATACATCTAGTAAGGGAAGCAAATGAAAGGTTTTTTCTTTTTTCTCTGACAGTACAAATGACCTAAGCCTGAATTACATTACAATTTCTTCCATTCAGTCTGGAAACAGTAGCCACTCTGGAAATAGAAAGAAGCAGAATGCTAGGGAGGTCCCCAGGAATCCACAAAGATGACCCCACCCTAGACTACTGGAAATGGTCAAGAGGGTGCCTGAGCTGACCTACTCTGGTGATCAGATGGCTGAACACCCTAACTGTCATAATAGAATCCTCATCCAGTGACTGATGGAAACAGATGCAGAGATCCACAGCTCCCAGGCAGAGCTCCAGGAGTACAATAGACAGGAGAGGAAGGTTTCTATGAGCAAGAGATATCGAGACCATGATTGGAAAAAGTACAGAGACAACTAGCCAAATTAGTGGAAACACATGAACTGTGGACCAATAGCTGAGGAGCCCCCATGGTACTGGACTAGGTCCTCTGGATAAATGAGACAGTTGATTAGCTTGAACTGCTTAGGGGGCCCCCAGGCAGTGTGACCAGGACTTATCCTTAGTGCATGAGCTGGCTGTTTGGAGCCTAGTGCCTATGGTGGGACAATTTGCACAGCCTTGGTGCAGGGAGGAGGGGTTTGTACCTGCCTCAACTGAATATACCAGGCTGGGATGACTCTCCATGGAAGATCTTGCCTTGGAGGAGGTGGGAATGGAGGATGGGTTAGGAGGGAAGGCTGAGGGGTGGGAGTAGGAAGGACAGGATAATCTGTGGTTGATATGTAAAATGCATACAAAAATCTCTTAATAAAAAAAGAATTACAATAGTGAACCAGATCAATTGTTTATAGAAGGGGTGTGATATTTCCTATAATATCTTTTAGTTAAAGGAAAGGAGGCATGATGATGAAGATCTCACAAGTGTGGCTCTATAAGTAAATGTCCCCGAACATAGGATTCAGTGAAAAAGCAATTGACATCTACTCCCAGACCCAGAGTCTTCCAGCGAGGCCTACAAAAGAGGATTGCCATTAATTTTTCAACACTTGAAGGGACATAATATCTAAATAGTAAATCTTAACATGGACTATTGAATTTCATATTAGATCATCAAATGCTGATACATGGAGACCTTCCCACAAAAAGAAGCTAAACAAATACTTCAGAAAAGGGTGGCATATGAGTAGTACCCTATTTTCTCCCTTGTTTCTTTTGTATGAGGCTAGCAATCTCATCTCAGTAGAGGTACAAGTACCACCTTGTAATGGAAGGACTGAAAGAGCCACCAACACCAAAAGATAGGAGTCTCATAGAATTCTGCCTCTGCTGTCATTCCTTAGAAAAGCCCATGTGCTCATGGCTAGATGTGGTTCCTGATATTTCTAGCTCTGAGATTCCAGAAAGATGATTACCTCAGTCTGAGAGTGGCCTTAGGGTAATATACAATGTTCAGGTATGATTAGCAGAAAATATGAGGGCCTATAGTGAAAATAAACAGTCCACTCAGACAAAAAGGAGTATGCAGTACCTAAAAGCTTCAGTCAAACTGCGAAAGCTCTCTGTAAGAAGTGTACCTTCCATTTTTTATGAGCAAGTGAGGGCTTTTTGATAATTCGAGCAGACACACTGAAAATAGAAAACTAGCTCCTAACAGGAGTCAAATAAATGACCGTGAGGATGACAGTGCATACCTAAAATAACTGGTGTCAGATAATGGTGCTAGCCACTGACAAGCCAGGGAACATTGTCATAATGGGTTTTTCTCAACATTTTATGGCCTCTCAAAGAGGTCAAGTGTTTAGCATAAGGGGACAGTATCATTTATTTCATTTAAATATTTGGTATATGTGAGTGTGTGCATGTGTGTGTGTGTGTGTGTGTGTGTGTTGGGGGCGGTTATATGTATTTGGGTGTTTGTACATGTGTATTTTGAGAGCCAAAGTTAACATCAAGAGACTTCTTCTATCACTTCCCACTTTATTCACTAAAGCCAGGTGTATTTTCTTTAATTTTGCCAAATACAAATACACTACATATTAAAACTGTAATTCCTGCTTGATAACTGTTCTATTATATGTAATTTTACTATGTTAAAGTTAAAACCTTCCCTTTTGATTAGACAGAAAAGGGGAAGTACTGTGGAATGTCATTCCATATTCTGTGAATGTGTGTTTGCTCTGATTGGTTGATAAATAAAATTCTGATTGGCCAATAGCCAGGCAGGAAGTACAGGCAGGATAAGCAGACAAGGAGAATTCTGGGAAGAGGAAGGCTGATTCAGGAATCACCAGTCAGACACAAAGGAAGCAAGATGTCAAGGTAGAACTGAGAAAAGGTACCAAGCCACATGGCTAAACATAGATAAAAATTATGTGTTAATTTAAACACAAGAGCTAATCAATAATAAGCCTGAGCTAATGGCCAAGCCATTGTAATTAATATAAGACTCTGTGTGTTTACTTGGAGGATGTAAGTGGGAAAGATTTGTCTGGAACACTGGCCAGCTGGAACACAGGAAAACTTCAACTACATTTGGTGTCCAGCTTGTGGGGAACAGATTTACGAAAAAAGCTGCTTGCCTGTGGCCTTGCAGTCCCCTGCTGAGGCCCAAGCTGACTCAGTTGGTTGTGGTGGTAAATGCAAGTAGGTAGGATTTGCTGAGGGAGGCAGGGACAGAAGGATCCCAAGTTCTAGGCTATCCTGGGAGGCTTGCTAAGGAGAAGCTGTGGCCAGGGCTAGACTGGGCCACAAACGGTGGAGGCTGGACCATGGAGGTAGCAGCTGATGCTCCATGTTGCTGGCTGTTTCTCATCACATTGAAGGCGGCATCAACACTGTTACCAGGGATAAAAGGTTTACCACTGCTTGTTCAGAGAACAATCACCAGGACCATTGTATTACAAGAAAGCATTGGCAAAGGTCAGTTTGGAGAAGTTTGGCAAGACAAGTGGCATGGAGAAGAAGTTGCTGTGAAGATATTCTCTTTTAGGGAAGAATATTCATGGTTCTGAGAGGCAGAGACTTATAAGACTATGATGTTATACCATGAAAGCATCCTAGAAATTACATCAGCAAACCACAAATACAATTGAACACGATTCCCCTGCGGCTGGTGTCAGATTACCATGAGCATGAATCCCTTTTTGATTACTTGAATAGATACACTGTTAAAATTGAATGGATGATCAAACTCTCTCTGTCCAGGGCAAGCCATCTTGCCCATCTTCACATGGAGATTGTTGGTACCCAAGAAAAGCCAGCCATTGATCACAGAGGTTTGAAATAAAAAAAATATCTTGATGAAGAAGAATGGAACCTGTTGTATTGCAAACTTGGGATTGGCTGTGCACAGATACAATAGCTATTCCTCCAAACCACAGAGGCAGTACAAAAAAAATCTGCAGGGAACCATGACCATGCCTAACAGTGACTTTGAAATCTTCAAAAAGATGATAGGATCCCACAATGAAAATTCCACATGGACTAGGATAAAGCCATTAACCTGATTAATACCACCCAAAGATCAGCTTTGTGTTATAAACTGCCCAGGACAATTCTGAGATGGCTAGCTGAGATGATTCAGCCTGACAGAATACTCTAACAAGGGCTTGAGATAAGCCTTCCAATTTTGCATTATGCAGAGACTGAACAACAAATGATACAGCTACCTATTCCAGGACTTGACATTTAACTCAAAATTTATCTTTTCAGGATACCCTAAAGATGCCTTCACCTCCAAACAGTAGGAAGTAATTTTAAGAACACAACGCCAACATTCCCAAGAGGTGGGGTGGGTATTTTTTCGTTATTTAATGAGTTATGGACACTGTCATTGTTCGTAATGGTTGGTTCCAAGTTGTTAATTGTTAATGGTCAGAAAAAAAGCTAAACAAATGAGATTAGACACAGAGTTCTTGTTTTAAAAAAGGAAAAAGAGGATATAGAAAAGGGTACATTATTGAATCTACTCTGAAAAGAAAAAAGGTAGGATATAGAAATTATAAGATAAAAGGTAGATTTTAGAATCTACTCTGAAAAGAAAAAAGAGAGAATATGGATATAAGATAAAAAGGTAGATTATTGAATCTACTTTTAAAAAGAAACTACGTGTTTCAAATAGGATCAGTAATGAAAATTTTTGTCTGAACTGGTCAAATGTTAATGAAATGGACATTGTTAATGTAATTCTTGACTATACACATTGTATATACTTTTTCTTACACTAGTTGTAATTTTTTTATTTTAAACAAAAAAGGCAAAATGTGGTTGATATATTGTGCACCCTAATAAACTTATCTGGGGGTCAGAGAACAGAACAGCCACTATATTAAACATAGAGGTCAGGCAGTAGTAGCACACACTTTTAATCCTATCACTCCAGAGGCAGAGATCCATCTAAATCTCTGTGAGTTCAAAGCCACAGTGGAAACAGCCAGGTGTGATGACACAAACCTTTAATCCCAGCACTTGAGATCTCATGTCTTGCTTAGGAAAGACACATGACTTTAATACCAGGAAGGGATGGCCAGAAGTAGAAAGGTATATAAATCATGAGGACCAGGAACTAGAGGCTTTTAAGCGCTTAGGCTTTTAGCAGCAATTCAGCTGAGATCCATTTGGAGGAGGACTCAGAGGCTTCCAATTTGAGGAAACAGGATCTGCTGAGAAGTTGGCAAGATGAGGTTGGCTGTGTCTTGTTCTGCTTCTCTGATCTTTCAGCATTCACCCCAATACGTGGCTCCTGAGTTTTTTATTTAATAAGACTTTTTAAGATTTGTGTTACAGTCTACAGAGTGAGTTCCAGGACAGGCTCCAAAACTACACAGAGAAACCCTATCTCTAAAAACAAAACAATAACAACAAAACAAAAACAATAATGCTACTTGGCCTCATGGGTGCTCAGGCCACAGCATACAAGCAAGACATTTTATCCTCATTTATGTTTAGGGGGCACATCTTAGAGATCATCTACTGCTCACAGGCCCAATAGGTTTCACAGAGCTTTGATCCATCACTACTGTTATTTCAGGTATTTCAAGTGCAACATCTAATATAGAGGCCAAGAGTTCAGAAAAGAAAATATCAGGTTCTTTTTAAGCAGCACCTTCCATTCAGAGCTCAAGTAGAGAACCTGTTGTCAAAGAATGAAGTAATTTCTATTGGAATTATACGAAATGAAATAGTACTTTTAACAGTAGAATTACTAAAAGTTGTCACCAAAAATGTATAAGACCAATTTCTTAGGTTTTCAGAACAACTTACAAGCACATGGGCAAGATCTCTGGCCTTGAATCAAAGAAAATTGATAGCTGTGACCAATTTGATACTGTGGAAAGCTAAAAAAATTCGAACTCCCAATAATGAAAGTTGGAGTATACTAAAACAGTATTGCCCAAGAGCTGGTATTGCTGCTGGGTATAGTCTCTCATCAGTGAAAACTGTACCATGAAAACATCTGAAACCGTTTGAATCAGATTTCAGTATTTGCTTGGGTACCAATACCCTACAGTAAAAGCTGGAAATCTATTCAGGATAGACACGAAGTAGCAAAAGTCCCCAGAACACAGGCAGGCACCCACCAGTTGCCTTCCATGTTATGAGTTCTTGTGGGTTCCCAGTGCTCATGCTTTTATCAGCATGATGCAATGTCAATGGAATTGCATAATGCCCATGAAACATCACAATTTTTAGTCACTTTTCTTCACCATGACAGAATACTTAATACAAGCATCTTTAAAGAGTAAGAATTTATTTGGGGTCAAAATTTCAGGGGCTATCAGTGAGTATTAGCATGACAAGGAAGCATATGACCTGTTTTGTCTCATTGGAAAATGTCTGTTTTCCCTGTCCCACAATCCTAAACAAAACTAACACCTATATCATAAGTGTCAGGAAAGCACTTCTCAGAACTCAACTACTAATGGCATTCTCCAAGAATCATAGAGAGGCCTTAGGACTGACTTAATCTTTTCCCATAGAAAATCACAGAACATGGATATTTGCTCCATTAGAAAAGCAGCAAGGAAGAAATGGACAGTGATATACATTTAACAAAACCATAGATATCTAAAATTTGATGTTTCAAAAGGAAAGGCAGGGAGATTGTATGTACCTAGTAGTTTCTATGATATGTACAACTTTAATTTAGATGAACAAAAGGCCCAGGAAAGCTTGATTAGTGTGGAAATAGTTGCCATGTATACACTTAAATGATCCAGGTATAACAGCTATTTAATACAATAATAAAATTTGTTACATTAAATGGGGATTGAAACAATTTTCAGAAACTACTGTTTAACCCTTTCTTATGTCTCAAACAACTCACACAGTTTAGACATAAGAGGAAACGAATAACTCATTCACTCAGTTGCATCTTCAATGCAACTGAAGCATCATTCACTTCTAACTTTATTGCAATGATCATAATAGGACACTGGAGAAAATGGGATCCTGCATTAAAGCATCACTTCTCAGATTAAGTTAAAGGATTAAGAAGTTGCTCCATGTGAGTCTTCCAGTAAGGACAGGGACACAATGGAGAGAAAAGAATTCTTATGAGGGAAAGAGAAGCTGAGATCAGGAGTCAAGATAGAGGAGACAGGAACTAAAAAATAAGAAGAATGAGAAAGTCAGCCCACAAAGAACTGGAAAACAGTATCTAGCTAGAATCCCAGCTTCCTATTAGTTAAGGGGAAAGCAATGCCTCATGCACACGGTTATTTGGAAAAGTATATACATCCTTGGTGAAAAAGAACTATTGGTCCTAGTCTGAGAAAAATGCTTGGTTCTTCTAGGTCTTGAATTAAGAGCTTTGATTTGGTGTGACAGTGATTCTTCTGGTCTAGAAGGACAGCACTTGAGAATTATATTGAATTTTTTTTCATGTCTGAGAGTATAATTACCAGGAGACATTTTAAAAGGAAGCCTACTGTGTGAACCTAAGTCACTTTGAAAACATATATACATGGAATTCTTACAATCCGAGAATACTGGCAACACCTTGTCACATTATCTGGTAGGGATAATGACAACAAAGACAGTCATGGAAAGGGTAAGACTCTAACAGACTTGCCAAAAAATTTAAGAAATCAAGTATGTGGAGTCTGGAGGGGCACTGAGGTTAGTGAATCATAGCCTCTGTTGTAAAAAACATACTGATCCCCTGTACATTGCCACTGGGGCTAGGTCTGCATTCCTGGAGACAGATCAGAATATCTCTAGGTTGTCAGCATTCACAAGCCACAGTGTATAACTCACTGCTCCTTTTAATTTCCCTACTGTCTAATGAATGTGCATAGAAGCCTTGGTTTGTATGTTTGACATGTTCATACTTGTGCAAATTAGAGGCTTCTGAATGTACTGGGACTCTACAAGCATCAAAAGACATACCCATGTCAATGACACACATTCACTCAGGACTTTATCCATTCTTTACACACTCACTCAAGGCTTCCTCAGTTCCCCACAAAACATGAAATCCAAAATTATCAAAGAGAGATAATTCACCACTAGATTTGGAAATGTAGAAACAACAAATCATTTGCAAGTAGTGCCAAACTTCCAAACACAGAGGCAATAAACTCATAGGCAGAGACAAGTGGGATGACAGCATCCCATACCTGCCCTACAGCAGTCAAATCTCTATCAACAGGATTCAGCATGGAGGAAAATGTTGCTCCTGTCTCCAGTGATGAAACACAACCCCTGACTATTACTGTTTACTGAAAGAGACAGAAGATTGTTGTCCATCTAAACATCACCCTTAATACAAGAAAGAAATAGTATATGAATATATGGGTAGTATATAAAAGATAGAAAAAGAAATAGAAAAATAGAGACCCTTGGAAATGTGACCAAGGTAAAGAAAGGAATGTTTTAAAACCATCTGGCAACAATGCATTCCACAAGAATTCATTATGCGTCTTTGCAAGTCAGGATGGGTGTTATGTGCCCCTACTTCCATATGTAGTCAGTGTGCTGTGGGCCTACTAGGAAATTTGATCTTAGGAGCCCTCAATGATCAAAGAATGCCCTATAAACTACCAAGACTGTGTTCTTGCCTATGAGACAGACTGTCTCAGGCAAGGTCAGCAAAAATATGGTCACTAAGCTGACAAGTGGTCTGCTAAGCATATTGAAGATGATTACTACAACTCTAAGCTTCAGAGGTGAAGGGGGCATATATTAAGCATTTCCCCAAAGACGAAGTCCCATAGCTTTCAAGTTTCCCAAAAATGGGTTTATATTATTTCAGGACATAAGTGGTAAGTAACAAATCAAGTCTATAAATTCTACTTGAAGGAAAAGACATGTACAAACATGTCATTGAAAAAATATTTTCAAGAAGGTAAAAGTTGCACAATATTCATGATTAACTTGAATAGTATTGTGTCACACTGAGAGAGACAGACTAAGATACATCAAATTAAACAAATTTTTTAAATACTATTTTATCATGTTTTTTTAGATTAGTAGTACTTTGTTTTTCTTTGGGTCCCTGGAATATCTAGTCTCTGGTTCTTGGTTACCCAAGCAGTGTGAGTATGGTTTTTATTTCACATAGTGGCCCTTAGGTCAAATCAGATATTGGTTTGTTACTTCCTTAAGCTTCATGCCACCATTTCCCAGAAGGCAGGACACTATTCTTAAGAACTGTAGAGCTTCCTTGAAGAGCAGAGTTGCACTTGTGCCACATAGGTCAAAAGAGCCAATCTTAAGATGACTAACTCATTTTAGAGATGAAGAAACAAGACAAAACAAGATGAAGTACCTAATTTAAGGGTTGAGAGAATCATTTCTGTTTTCAAGCCACCATGCTGAAATAATTTACAGTGTGCCAAGCTATCCTTACTCTAGGACTTTGATCTTCCTTTTGAAATTACCCATATCATTATGTTTTCCCATGTTTCAACCAAAAGGTCTTCTGCCATGGAAGCCACTTGCTGCCTTATCTTCTGTGTTCTGAGATAATGATCTCATCACAAGAACTCTTCACATGATTTACTGTAAAGTGAAGAAGCTACTTTTGTAGAGGGTGACAGTTAATGCAGAGCCTCATATCTGGTCAAAGTTCAGAGAATATGTGACTGATGAGTATTCAGCATTAAATGAGATATCTGCATCAAATCCCCAAGGCACAGAGAACATAACAAATGTAATATCTGAAAGAATTTAAGAGCTAGAAGATGGAGAAGAGTGTCATGAAATGCTGCCAACCAGATGTGACATTGCTGTTGCAACAATGAACATAGAGCAGCTATGGATATGCATAGAAGACTGGGCCCTTGGATTTTTTTTACAGTGCATATAGAAGTTTCCTATGAGCCCCACCCCTCCTTGAGGAGCTTATAACTGCTACCAGTTGCTGGAGAAGATGGTGTCAATCTCTTTAGTGGTGTACCTACTGGGGTCCTAGGTGGGAAGAGGGGTTTCAGAAGAACAAGAATGGGGATACAATGGAACACCTGAATGTTAATATAATCACCACATATTGCTTAAATGTATGAAATTGTCAAAATGGGGAATACAAGAACAAAAGAACTGGAGTATAGTAAGAAGTCACTGGGGCTTCAGCCTAAGAAAAAATTGATGCAGTTATCATAGGACCGTGTCTAGCTGTCTTAAAAGGGTTCCACAAGGAAAAAAAGAGGATTCCAAAAATTAGAAATTGAATCTGGACAGTGGTGATGCATGCTTTTAATTCTAGCACTTGGGAGGCAGAGGCAGGAAGATCTCTGTGAGTTCGAGGGAGGTCCAGAACAGCCAAGGCTACACAGAGAAACTTTGTCTTGGAAAAAAAAGTTAAAAGTTAGAAACTGGCTCCTTCCCAATCTATGACTCCCCGTTTTTGTTTTTTTGTTTTGTTTTTCCTTCAGGGTCTCCTGCTACTGGTTTATTTGACTTACAACTCCAGGTTACAGTTCATTATTGTGGGGATTCAGGCAAGAGCTTTAAGCAGCCAAACAGATCCACAGTCAAGAGCAAAGAGAGAAATAATGCCCACATGTCTACTGTTTAATTTGATGTCTCCAATTTTATATAGTATGGCACCCCAAAGTTGATGATGCTTTTCACCCATTGTGCAACAGCCACCTCAATTAGCACAATCAAGACAACTCCTCATACACATTCCAACAAGTCAACCTATTGTATATACTCCCTCATTGAGACTCTCTTCCCAGATGATCCTAGATTATGGCATACTGACATTTAAAACTGACCATCATACATTTTAACATGTTTATCATGTTTGATATTATACTTAAAATGAAACTGCAAATGTTACATGTGTAGTTGTAAAGGAAGATAAAAATAAGATTTAATTTAAGTTGTAAGAGGTAGTTAGTAACTAAGCTATTGCCTGAACACTTATAATTAATATTAAGTCTCTGTGTGTTTATTTGGGAATTGCCACAGTTAAAAGAACTTGTAGCTCTTGCAGAGGACCCAGATTCAGTTCCCAGCACCCATATGGTTATTAACAACCATCTCTTGTTTCTCCAGTTCCAGGGAATCTGATTCCCACTTCTGGCCACCAAGGGAAATGTATGCACATGGTGAACAGGCATACATGCAGGCAAAACATTCATATACATAAAATAAAAATGAATAACTTGATTTTTTTCTCAATTGTAGTGGGTAGCTGTTCCAACTTCGACCTGGAAGTACTACCCCCATTGAAGCTTCCAGTAACTGTCATACCTACCTATCATCTGCCCCTGAGGTGGGGCCGAGATTGGAGCCCTTAAGACTGGAGATCCAGATGTGCCAGATCTCTTGGTTCCTGTTAATCCTGAATGTTGGATGGTAGATTGAGCAGAGTTCTCTGGGGAACATTGCTGTACTGCACTTTACCTCTCCCAGATCCTGTAACCTATCCCTTTACTTGCTGTAAGTAAAACCCCCAAATAAACCTCACTTTTAACTATGTGGAATTGCCCTAATACTTCCACCAATACTAAAAAGTGTTTTTTTTAACAAAATTAAATATAAGATAAAACAAAACCACCACATTGAGGTTGGACAGGGCAAACCAACAGGAGGAATTGAGCCTTAAGAGATGGCACAAGATTCAGAGCCCCTCTCATTCACAAATTCAGGAGTACCATAAAAGTACTAAACTGAAAGTTATAATACATATGCAGAGGACTTGAGCCCTGTTCATGCTGCTTCAGTCTCTGTGAGTACATATGAGCTTTGTCCAGTTGATGTAGAGATTCTTGTTCTCTTGGTGTCCTCCATTTCCAGAGTGCTAGGGGAGGGGTTTTATGAAGACATCTTATTTAAAGTTGTGTGTTCCAAGGTCTCTCTCTCTGCATAATGTCTGGCTGTGGATCTCTGTATTTGTTCCCATGTACTGCAGAAGCCTCTCTAGTGATGGTTGAATAAAGCACCAATCTACGAGTATAGGAGAATGGGGTCATTTTATTGTTACATTTTTAGACCATTAATATTTGATTTTTCCTATGTCTCTTGACTAATCTCTGGTTCTTGGTCACCGAAGCAGTGCCAAATATGGATTCCATTTAATAGAGTGGGCCTTAAGTTAAACAAGATTGGTTGGTTATTCCCACAAGTTCAGTGCCACCACTGCCCTAGCATAATTTGCAAGAGGTATACCATTGTAGATATAGGGTTTGTGGCTGGTTTGGTGTTTACATTTTTCTTTTGTTATTCCACAGATTACTTTCCCATACCAAAGACAGTAGGACATAGGGATGAAGGTTTTATGAGTCACCAATTCAACAGCAGTTGGCACAATGAGTTGTACTGATGTTGTCTTCAGCAGTGAGGCCACTGGTGTCAATTTGTAGAGAGAAATCTACAACAGGGAAGAGAAAGACTGAGTCAGGAGACTCTAGCCTGCCATCAAAGGAGCAGCATGTAATGGCACACAGGTAAAGCCACAGAACATGTGGCGACATATAGATTAACAGAAATGGGCTGAGTTTAAGAGTAAGAACTAGTCAGTGGTAGTCCTGAGCTAATGGCTGAGCAGTTTTAATTTATATAAGCTTTTGTGTGTTTATTTGGGTCCAAGCAGGACCAGCAGGTGAGAGAGATTTGTTCTGATTGCAGGCTAGGCGGGACACAGACAACTTTCAGCTACACTTTCTGAAGAGTGGATGGGAGTGGGTAGAAAGGAGGTGGGGCAAGGGATCAGGAGGAGAGGAGGGAGGGGAAACTGGTTGGTATGTAAAATAAATAAAAAAATTAAAAATAGTAATTTCAATATACTATCTAAAACTTTGCAGTAGTTAGAGAAGATTATACAAAACTTGAATGTTGTCTACAATTTACATTATATTTTATATATAACACATACACACCACACACATACACATACATATGTACACATATTATATAACATATACCATAAAAGCTCATATGTTTGAATGCTTGGTCCATAGTTGGTAGAATTAATTGGGAAGTATTAGGAAGTATGGCCTTCTTGGGAAAAGTTCTGTATGCTACTGCTTCTACCTATGTGTATATGTCTTTGTTTAGTTTGGGGAAGTTTTCTTTTGCAATCTTGTTGAAGATCTTGTCTATGCCCCTGACTTGGGATTCTCCCTTATCTATGCCTATAATTCAAAGTTCTCATCTTTTCATGGTATCCTATATTTCCTGTATGTTACTTTTCTCTGTTCTTAAATTTTTTTCATATTGTTTGCTTATTTTGTCTAGATCATCTACTTCAAGTCCTGACAATTTGTCTCCTTCCTGATTATTCTACTTGTAAGGCTTTCCTTTGAATTTTCCAGTGCCCTCTTGACTTGAGCCTCCATAGTCTACACAGCTCTAGTATTTGCAGGATCATACTAGAATGGCCCATTAAGCTCTGCTTACAGCATTTGACTGTTTTTCTAGTCCAAAGTCTGAAAACCTTCCACATTCCTCTGGAAAACCACATGCCCATGCCTATCACAGTAATAGCCCAGTCCCTGGTACCTACTTCTGTCTTAGTTACTTTTCCACTGCTGTGACAGAACACTATAAGAAAAGCATTTTGTTGAATCTATCATTTAATTTTGTGCTTAAAGTTCTAGGGGGAAAGGAATCCAAAACTGTAATTGTAGGCAGCATGGCAGCAGGCATGTAGACATGGCATTGGAGCAGCAGATGAGAGCCCACATCCCTATCTACACCAAGAATGACACTAATCTTTTGAAACATCAAGAAAAACTTTCCATTATATAAACAGACTAAAAATTTATATCCAGTAAATTATGGAAGAAGACACAAGTAAGCCAAGCCAGAGAACAATAGAAGGGAATATGAAGCCATAAGTACTAAAACATAAAGTACTAACTAAAAACAAGGAAACAATGACTGCAATCAATGCACACATTTCAATGATCACTTTAATTTTGTTGTTGTTGTTGTTTTTTGAGACAGAGTTTCTCTGTAGCTTTGGAGCCTGTCCTGGACTAGGTCTGTAGACCAGGCTGGCCTCGAACTCACAGAGATCCACCTGCCTCTGCCTCCTAAGTGCTGGGATTACAGGCATGTGCCACCACTGCCAGGCCTTACTTTAAATTTTAATAGCCTCAATTCTACAATCAAGACACAGAATGGCTGAAGGGATTAAAAAAAATGTGTATCTATTGCCTCCAAGAAATACATTTTAGTCTTAAAGATAGGGACTACCTTAGAGTAAAAGGATAGACAAAAATATACCAATCAAGTGGAACAAGAAGCAAGCAGGTATTACTCTCCTAAAATATGACAAAATATACTTTAAACTAAAACTAATCAGAAGTTTTATCTTTAATTTATTGTATTTTATTATTATTCTTTAGATGCCTGTTTATTTTCTAAGGAGAGAGAGATGACAAAGACAGAGCAGAGGAGATGTTGCCAGCCTCTGCTATGAGAAGCAAGATATAAAGATACTGGTAAGCCACGAGCCACGTAGCAAAGTATAGATTTATAGAAATGGGTTAAGATAGAAGAACTAGATAACAAGAAGCCTCTGTTGGCCATAGTTTAAAAATGATGTTAGCCTGTGTGTGTTTATTTGGGTATGAGTGGCTGCAAGACCAAAAAGGACAAAGGAAAACTTCTGACTATGAGCAGGTGTGGATTTGGGTAGGAGGGGAAGTGGGGAGGATTTTGGAGGAGTTTTCAGGGAGGAGAAAACATAATCAGAGTATACTATAGGAAAAAATCTACTTTTGTAAAGAAAAAGAAATATCTGTGCATGTCTATATGGATAATGGAATTTAAATATTAAATTATAAAAATAGTAATAAGGAAATCCTAAAATATTTGAGATTATTTAAAATTTTACTAAAGAACACATAGGTGAAAGAATAATTCTGGAGAAAATTAAAATACAAACATTAGGAACTAAATGAAATAAAAGAGTTAAACGTTCATCGAAACATGAGTTCAGTGAAAGCAGAAAAATTTATATTATAGAATATATATATATATATATATATATATATATATATATATATATGTGTGTGTGTGTGTGTGTGTGTCAGAAAACAGATGATAGTTAATGCAATCAATTAAGCTGTTTTATAAAATGAAATTGGAAAAGGAACAAATTAAAGGTTAGCAAAAATATAAATTAGAACAGTAATCAGGGAAACTGTTAACATTAGTAGAAAAGAAAATCAATAAAATCAAAACAAGCCAGCATTTAATAAAATAAAGTTAATAAACTTCCAGCCACAGTAAAAACAAATCACACTTCCTAGTATCAAATATCAAATAAACCATCAATGATTACTTTTAAATAGTAAAATAAAGAAATACTATGAACATCCCTATATCCAAAAGTTAGTAATGTAGATTAACTGAATCTGTTTTTTGTAATACATTGAAATGAATATATGGATAAGAGAACATCTGGTTCAGAGTATTTCTGCCTAAGAAATTATACACTGAATAAAGTGAATAAAATCCTAAACACCTACAGATCAACTGATGGAGAATTTGTAGAGCAAGAGAATTCCTCATTTTAGTATTGATGTAAAATTGTACACCCTCCTTGGAAGAAGGTTGAATAGTAACTTACAAAATCTAACATACTCTTATCATACTATCCAACAAAGGAACTCCTCAGTATTTATATTATTTGAAAACTATGTCCATACAAACATGCACACAAATATTGATAGCAGTTTTAGTCATAATTGTCAAATTATAGAATTAATCAAGATGTTCTTCAATGGATGAATTAATAAACAATGTCTAGAACATCCATAAAATTGATTAATATTTAGTGATAAAAAGAATCAAGCTGCTAAACTGTGCATATGGATAAATAAAAGTAGCCTATTTGAAAGAAGCTAAATGCTGGATGTTTCAAAAAAATAATACTATTAAAGCCATTTAGAAAGTTAAGGTGACCAAGTATATGGAGAGAGAGGTGAATAAGTGAACAAAGAAGAATCTTAGTATAGTGAAAGTATCTTTCAAGACAACATATACATTTTCTTCTAAAAAGATTTATTAATTTTTAGTTTATGTGTATGAGTATTTTGCCTGCATGTATGTTAGCTTACTGTGTGTTTACAGTGCCTGGTGAGGGTTGCTCTGATTCCTCTGGAACTGGAGTTATAGATGTTTGTGAGCTTCCAGGTGCTGGGAACCAAACCCAGGTATTCTTTAATAGAGTGATTGCTCTGAGCCATCTCTCTAATCCTCCCATACATTTTTTTTTCCAAAACTCACAGAATATTTAAAATTAATCATGGATTCCACTTAATAACAATGCATCAATATTAGCTATTTTTGTAACACAAATATTATGTTAATGAAGCTATCAGTATTAAAGATGACTGTGTTAGGTTGTAACAATTTATTAAAAACTCCCTAAGCATTTATTCTAATTTTCTAGTAAAAGTGAAACTACTGTTAATGTATCTATGAATTTTAAACTCCATCTGAGATCAGATAAGATCAGGCACATTCAGGGTGGTATAAGGGAACAGGTAGGATCAGGTGAGTGAGAGAAGGATGGAGGGAGAGACTATGGGGAAAGACACCTGGAATATGTGGTCATTTAGGGAGTGATGTAGAAACCTAGTGCAGTGAAAACTCCTTGAAACCTATGAGGATGACCCTAGTGAGGACTCCTAGTAATGGAGAAAATGGGAGTCTGAACCTGCCATCATCTGTAAATAGGCAAGGCTCCCAGGGATGACAGCAACCCAGTGATAAAACCTATGACTGGGCCTACAACCCATCCTGCCAGCAACATGCACTGGAGCAACAGTGGCTCAGACCTTGCAGAAATGGCCAACCAATGACCATTCTAACTTGAGGCCCATACCACAACAGGAAGCCCATGCCTAACACTGCCTGGATCAACAGGATCCAGAAGCTGGTTGGTCCAGAGACCTAGAATAGAACCAAGCACAACTGGCAAAAAAGTCAATGAAATGATTCCTAATGATATTCTGCTATACCCATAGATGAGTGGCTAGGTAAGTTCATCAGAGGGGCAGCTTCCAGCAACCAATGGATACAGATGCAGAGACCCACAGCCAAACACTAGGCAGAGCCAGGGGAACCCCACAGAAGAGGGAAAGGAAGGATGGTAGGGGCCAGAGGGGTTGAGGACTTTAGGAGAACATGGGCCATAGAATTAACTAAAGCAGGGTTTATAGGGGCTCACAGAGACTGAAGCAACCATCACAGAGCCTGCAGGGGTCTGCACTAGGGTTTCTGCACATATGTTATGGTTGTATGTGTTATTGTAGGACTCTTAAAGTAGGTGTGTCTCTGACTCTTTTGCCTGCTCATAGGATTCTTTTCCTCCTACTGGATTGCCTCATCCAGCTCATATGAGTGTTTGTTCTTCATCTTAGTGCATGTTGTTATGTGGTGTTCAGTGGATATCACTAGGAGGCCTGCTCTTTTCTGAACGGAAATGGAGGGGCAGTGCATCTGGGCAAGAAGGGAGATGGTGGGTATTGGGAGGAACAGAACAGGGGGCTGCAGTTGGGATGTATTATATGAGGGAAGAATAGAGAAAAAGAATAAACTCCATCTACAATAACTATACAAAGGAAATTCAATTTTCCTGGGTATTCTATGAATATCTGTAGTTGTCCACTTACTTTTATTGTTATATCTCAAGTAAATGCTTTTGTTTCTACCAAAGAAAAAAATCTGTTCCTAGTTGTTAAATTTGTTCAAGTTTAATATAATTAGAAAGTACAAAGTATGACATAATACTGAAGCAAACTATCAATTCTGAAACTTTTTAAATATTTATTTATTCATTTATCCTTCTCTCATACATTACATCCCAACCTCAGTTTCCCCTCTCTCCTTTCCTCCAAGTCCCTCCCTTCCCCTCACCTCTCCACCAGATCCACTCCTCATCCACTGAAACTTCTCTTCTTAAAAATCTTTCTGCCCTCAAAAGTTATTCAGCATTGCCTAGAGGTTTTGTTCATACACACTTACAAAAATGCATTTTTATATGGTCCAAATACTATGTAACTGTAAAATAATACAATATTTTTTATATTTACACAAGAAACATACAGTTCTATTAGCAATATTGTTACAACTAGCCCAAATGCCAGTGATAGGAGTGTTTTGTTCATTAAAATATTATTTATAGTCAGGCTTGTGGCATAAGCCTTTAATAGGTAGATATGTGAGAATGTAGAGTTCAACACCAATCTCAACCCCACTGTCACTGCCAGACCAAGCTGAGACACAAAGACAGACATTGGATAGAAACAAAACATGCATATGTGGAAAGATTATTTGAGAGTTAGTTAATTTAAAATATTAGAGAACGAATATCAAATTTAACAGAAACAAACAGCAAGTAAAAAAATAAGTGTAAAATGAATTAATTTTATATGAGGAAATAATGAAAAACAACTCTTTAAAGACATATAAACAATTTCATAAATACTTTTCAATAACAAATGGAAGAAACAGAACTAAATGATACTAAGTACACAAAAGGCACAAGTTCTACATATAGAAGGGAGTCAATATTAATAGAGAAATAATGTGGATATTACCACCATGTCAAGATAGTAACCAAAAAAATTAAAGAATAATGAAAATAGTTGACTGAAAGAATTACAGGAAATAAGCTCCAAAGGATTTTTAGAACTAGAGAATCACCATACTGTAACCGCTAAAGAATTAACATTGCCCAAAAAGGTGGTGGCTGTCAACATCAAAATGCAGGAGACTAGATAGTTCTTCCTAAAGAAGTCCATGGAGCTAACTGCACAATACAACTACTGATCAAAACCAAAGAAACGTATAGTTGTATAAAATTCTTTAGTAAAGATTTTTAGTTGTAACTGGATAGCTTCTCTCCAGGTGACACCAAGCCCCCGCAGTCCTACAACCCACATATAAAATAATCACTCAGATGCTTATATTACTTATAAACTGTATGGCTGTTGCAGGCTTCTTGTTATCTACTTCTTCTACTTGAAACTAACCCATTTCTATTAATCTATAGCTTGCCATGTGGCTCGTTGCTTACCAGTACCTTTTATCTCGCTTGTCATGGCAGCGGCTGGCAGCTCTCCCCTCTGCCTTCCACTTCCCAGAATTTTCTTCTCTGCTTGTCCCACCTGTACTTCCTGCCTGGCTACTGGCCAATCAGTGTTTTATTTTAACCAATCAGAGCAACACATTTGACATACTTGAACATCCCACAGCATTTCATGATTACTAAAATGCAGTAATTTGATCACAAAATTGTAGAAAATCTTTATCAGTAATTTATATTACACTGGACTAATATGAAAAATGTTTAAATAACTAAAATTATATACAACAAAGCAAAAACAACCCAACTAATAAAAGGGCAATTGGATAGAGAAATATAAATGACCAATAAAAACATTTATAAAAGTTAAAATATTTAGCCATTATGGAAATCAAAATCAACATACTACATTTAAAATGTTTCTCATCTCAGTTAGAATGTTATCAACAAATTCTGTCAAAAAATGAGGAAAAGTGAAAACTTATACACTGTTAGTGAGGATGTAAATTATTCTGATCACAATGGAAATCAGAAAAGCAGTTTAACAAAACCATAACACAGAGGTATCCTGTTATGCACTTATACAAATTCTACCTACATAAAAAAATTAAGTGAGCTTATCATAAAGCTGAACATGGCACTTCAACAATAGCCAAATTATGCAATTAAGTTAGACACTTATCACCAGATGAACAGGAATACAAAGTGCACATGTATATACAAGCATACACAATAAAGTTTTACTGAGCTTTCAAGAACAAAGCTATGTCATTTGAAGGAAATTGGATGTAACTAGATTATCATCAAGTAAAGCAAAGTGAGCCAGGAACATGCAAAAGAAAAAGTGTCATCTGTTTTCTCTCAGATAAAAATTTTATAACAAACCAAAAGGCTATTAAAGTTCCATAATAAAAATGAGTTATTAAGCCATGCAAAATATGAAAAATTAATCCCTAATAGAATCAGTGTTTACTCACCAGAGAAGAAAATAGATCAATTGATCTTACGTTTTTGTTACTTATTGCCTCATTTGAGGCTATAAAGTTGCCAACAAAACTCAGCCTACTGACCCCCATGATTGAAGTAAATCATGGAACAATTAAAGGAATAATGAAAAAAAACCTCTCCAAGTCTGTGTGGAACTAGAATCTCTCAATGAATGCACCTTAAAATGGAAGCATGTCTATAGCCTGTGATAGAAGATGACATAATTGACTGCAAAGACCATTTTCAAGTTTGGCCTGTTTCATCTGCAGCAGAACATTCTTTTTCTTTTACTTCCTTAGTACCTGCTAACATCAATGGAGTCACTAAGATAGTGTAAATGTTTGAGTTTGCTGACAAAGTGTGAGTTGAATGATAGTAATAAACTAATTGAATCCTGTTTAGTGGAAGAGACCTGATCAGTAATGTTTTATGATCCTAACAGAAAATGTCAACAGGTATGAAACTAGAGTAGCAAGTACAATCAAGACTAACATTTAAGAAGGGTAGAAGTTCACTCCTGAAAAATTTGAACATACTATTATGTCAGCCTACAGAGTACTCAGATATAGCTGCTCTCTCTATTACCCCTTAGAGAGTCTACTGGGCTATGGTTGGAGGAAATGAATGATTTCATATGAGAAAAGTTTTTATTTCTAGGCTTAGACAGCAGTATAGTGACCTGAAACAAGAAAATACAGAAAAGAACTATATTTCAAATTATATAACATCCCAATCTTCTGTCCTTTCTCTACTATGTCCTAACTTTATCAACCATGCCAGATAGACACAGCTGGATGAAGCATAACAGTACATAACATAACATATCAGCAGTCTCAGTGATTAATGTTTTTAGTTTGAGGGTTAGCCACAAAGCATGTAGAAGGTAAGTGGCTGAGCATGAAGCAGAGGTGGGCTGATTGTCAGTTTAAGTCTTCCATAGGCTATGGTCAAAGTATAGCCTCAGAACAAATCCCTCGACAAAGCTGATAGATTGTCCACCTGTTATTCCAGCATTCCAGAGTATTGAGAGTTCAAGGCCAACTGTAAAAAATAGAAAGTTCCAGGGCATCCTGAGCACATAGTGAAACAAGGGAGTAGAATGGTAGGGATGGGAGGGTGAGCGAAGAGGTGGGGTAGGAAAAGAAAGGAGAGGAGAAAAAAAGGAAAGAAGGGTGGAATGGGATGTGGGGAGAGGAGAGGAAGGTAGAGAGGTAAGGAAGGACAGGGAGGAGAGTAACAAGGAGAGGTGAAATAAGTGGAGAAGGGAAGAGAGAAGAATAAGTGAGAGAACTGGGGAGAGTTGAGAAAGGAAGGAAAGGAGAACAAAAATAAGGAGAGAGGTAGGTGAGGGAGGAAAGGGAAAAGTAGAGGAGAGTAGGAGAAAAGAGGAAAGGAATACTAAGGAGAAGTAGGGACTAGAGGAAAAAGAAGGCAAAATAAGCCATGAGATTAGTAAGGGGGGGAGAAAAGAGGATGTGAGGAAAGATTGGACTAAACGAGGAGAGTGAAGTAGGAAGGGAAGGGATGGGATTTTAGAGGAGAGAGGTTAAGAAGGGTAGAAAGGGAGGAAAGAGGCTGGGTGGGGTGAGAAGGGGAAGAGAATCTATGATTAAAATGGAGAGAGGTGGGGAGGGAGGGGGAAGAAGAGAGAAGAGAGGGGAGATGAAGGGAGTGATAGGAGGGGGAGATGAGAACACTGAACAAGAAAAGACCTAGAGGAGGGGAAGGGAGTGGAGGGGAGGAGGAGGGGAGAATACAAAGGAAAACTAAGAGTAGGAGGCAAGACAGAGATGGTGGGATAGGGCATCATAAGTACAAACAAGAACTAGCTAGGAAAGATAAGAATAAGAACAGAGAACTCTCTCCAGAACAAAAGAAAACAGACTGCCACCTGTGGAGTTCTATTTAAAGGTCCACAGGAACAGAACAGAAGGGGCTGGAAGTTGAAGATTACTTCATTTAGTAGTTCTGTTTAAAGGTCCACAGGTACAGAATGAGAGGGGCCGGAAGATGAAGATTACTTCACTTCCTGGTTCTGTTTAGAGATCTATGGGAACAGAATGGGAGGGGTCACAAGTTGAAGATATCTTTATTTAGTAGTTCTGTTTACAGGTCCACAGAAACAGGATGAGAGGGACTGGAAGTTGAAGATATCTTTATTTATAATTCTGTTTAAAGGACCACGGAAACAGAATGGGAGGGGCTGGAAGTTGAAGATTACTTCATTTAGTAGTTCTGTTTAGAGGTTCACAGGAACAGGACGGGAGGGGACAGAAAGTGAAGACTAGCTCACTTTTTGCTTTTGTTTATAGGTCCATGGGAACAGAATGGGAGGGGCCGGAAGTTGAAGATGACTTCACTTCCTACTTCTTTTTAGAGGTCCATGGGAACAGAATGGGAGGAACCAGAAGTTGAAGATATCTTTATTTAGTAGTTCTGTTAATAGATCCACAGGAACAGGATGGGAGGGGCCGGAAGTTGAAGATGACTTCACTTCCTACTTGTTCAGAGGTCCACAGGAACAGATTGGGAGGGACCAGCAGTTGAAGATTACATCATTACCTACTTCTACTTACCAGTCCATGGGAACAGACTTGGAGGGGCTGGAAGTTGAAGATTACTTCATTTAGTAGTTCTGTTTACAGGCCACAGGAACAGAATGGGAGGGACCGGAAGTTGGAGATTACTTCACTTCCTACTTCTGTTCAGAGGGCCATGGGAACAGAATGGGAGGGACTAGAAGTTGAAGACTAGTTCACTTCCTGCTTTTGTTTAGAGGTCCATAGGAACAGAATGGGAGGGGCCAGAAATTGAGGGACCGGAAGTTGAAGATTACTTCCTACTTCTGTTTATAGAGATCCACGGGAAGAGAATGGGAGGGGTCACAAGTTGAAGATATATTTATTTAGTTCTTTTTAGAGGTCCACAGGAACAGAATGGGAGGGACCGGAAGTTGATGATTACTTCACTTCTTTGTTCTGTTTAGGGTTCCTATAGGAACAGAATGGGAGGGGCTGGAATTCGAAGATTACTTCATAGTTCTACTTAGGGTTCCATAGGAACAAAATGAGAGGGACCAGAAGTTGAATATGTCTTTATTTACTATTTCTGTTTATAGGTCCATAGGAACAGAATGGGAAGGGCCAGAAGTTGAAGGTTACTTTACTTTGTAGTTCTGTTCATGGGTCCACAGGAATAGAAGGGGAGGGACCGGAAGTGGAAGATTACTTCATTTAGTAGTTCTGTTTAGAGGTTCACAGGAACAGAATTGGTGGGGCTGGAAGTTGAAGATTACTTCATTTAGTAATTATGTTTAGATGTCCTTAGGAACAGGATGGGAGGGAGCAGAAGTTGGAGATTACTTCACTTCCTACTTCTGTTTGAGGTCCACAGGAACAGAATGGGAAGGGCCGGAAGTTAAAGATTTCTTCATTTAGTAGTTCTGTTTAGAGGTCCACCGGAACAGAATGGGAGGGGCCGGAAGTCGGAGATTACTTCACTTCCTGGTGGCGCTCTGCTCTGAGAAGCTTGGTGTCCAGACAGCGTGGAGATCGATCCTAGGTACTACTCGGTTTTGGGGTGGGTTACTTGCTTTAACATCATCACAAACTCAATTCTCTCACCCTTGCTTGTCCCCGTGAGCCCTTTTCCCCGAAAAGCCCCTTTTGTCTTGGGGCCCCGTGTGCTTCACTAGAATTTTCAGAAAGATGTGGCAGTTTTACTCAGATTCGTCTACTTTTCTGCTGTTCTCATAGAAGGAAGGCTCTGGCAGGAGGCCCTTGGACTTAGACAACTGAAACGGAAATATCAGGCTTTAAGGGACTGAGAGAGACTAGTCTTGAAGTTTCAAGGCGCTGGGGGAGGGGTGAACATACACATACTGCTGATGCTATACGGTGGCCTAAGTGGGTGTGTACAGGCACAGGTCTCCACCCCTGTATCATGGCCTAGGTGGGTCTATCTGCACAGGCCTCTACCCCTGTATGGGGGTCTAAGTGGGTTTGGATGGACACAAGTATTTATCTGCCTTGTATGGTCTTTTTGCACAGGCCTCTGCCCCATATGGTAGCCTAAGTGAGTCTGCACAGCCATGGGACTCCACCCCTGTATATTGGCCTAAGTGGGTCCAATCAGGACTAAAGACTGAAGGGCTCATTTAATTTCCCTTAAGAAAGTAAGGCAATAAGAACTTTGTTGAAAATGCCTTACTTCATTGCCACAATAAGCTAGACATCATACCTAGGTCAGATAAAGTCAGGATAAGAACTTTAATCACCCTGGAAACAACACTCCTTGTAATAGCAGAAGCTCTCAAGTATCTTCATTTTGGCTAGCACTGAGTCCCCATTGCCATCTGAATGATGAATTGGAGAGGAAGGCAGATTAAATTTCTACTTGAGTGATACTGAGGGAGTTTGGAGTGTTAGCTTGAGAAGCACAAAAGGAAATTGGCATACAGACTTTGCCAACAATAGATATGATTGATTATGAATGTAAAGTAGGGGAACTCTTGAGTCTTGATTCCAAGGGACCCTAGTGAAAGACCTAACTCACTCTTGGAAGCCTGAAACTAGACTTAACAAGCTTTCATTTCCTCCACAGGATCTGCAGAATAGAGATTGATCCACAAGTACGGGAGCCCTGGTATGTACCTAGAAAGATTCTCTTCTGGAAAGCTGCAAAAGCAGGTCTTTGTTAAACCCAAGGTATTCTCTACTTGGTAGTGCTGTGGTAATTACAGGTTGTCATTGTTACCTTTGCAGATTCCTGTCTTGTCAGCATTCCTGCATCAACCCTGAGCCCAGTCACCATGCCTAGGGGTCAAAAGAGTAAGAGCCGCTCCCGTGCAAAACGACAGCAGGCACGAAGTGAGCTCCAGGGTCTCCCAGCAGTTCATCACACTGCAGAGGAAGCAGCATCTCCTCCTGCTGACCAGAGTGATGGCTCCAGCTTCCCTGTTGGTTGCACTCTACAGGGCATGAAAACCCCTGGATCTCTTAGTGCAGATGTGGCCTGCACACACTCTGGTATAGGTGTTAGGAATGCTGCTATTCTTGCTGATAAGCGAAGTTCAGATGCTACCCAGGTAGTGAGCTCCATTCAGCACTCACTTAAAGATCCTATCATGCGGAAGGCTAGTGTGCTGATAGAATTCCTGCTAGACAAGTTTAAGATGAAAGAGGCAGTTACACGGAGTGAAATGCTTGCAATAGTAAACAAGAAGTATAAGGAACAGTTCCCCGAGATCCTCCGTAGAACCTCTGCACGCCTAGAGCTAGTCTTTGGTATTGAGTTGAAGGAAATAGATCCCAACACTCACTCCTATATGCTGGTAGGCAAACTGGGTCTCTCCACTGAGGGAAGTCTGAGTAGCAACTGGGGGTTGCCCAGGACCGGTCTCCTAATGTCCATCCTAGGTGTGATCTTCATGAAGGGCAATCGTGCCACTGAGCAAGAGGTCTGGCAGTTTCTGAATGGTGTGGGGGTATATGCTGGGAAGAAGCACTTAATCTTTGGGGAGCCTGAGGAATTCATAAACAAAGATCTAGTGCAGGAAAATTACCTGGAGTACCGCCAGGTTCCTGGCAGTGATCCCCCAACCTTTGAGTTCCTGTGGGGTCCCAGAGCTTATGCTGAAACCACCAAGATGAAAGTCCTGGAAGTTTTAGCTAAGGTCAATGGCACTGTCCCTAGTGCCTTTCCCAATCTCTACCAGTTGGCTCTTAAAGATCATGCAGGGGGAACAAGAAGGAGAGATCAAGGTAGGGCTAATGCTGTTGCCAAAGCCAGGGTTCATTCCAAGTCTCTGTCCCACAAGTAGCTGAGTCTGTTCTATTTTTTCCACATTATGTTTGAAGAACGGTCAGCCTCCTAATTAGTGGAGACTTTATAGACTACCAGAAGCAAAATGTATACATTCTTGACCTTCTATACATTAGTAAAATGTAGATATTTTTGTTACTTTGCAAATATCCCTTTAATTAGGCAGTGATTTGTGCCATGCTTTATGTTAGCTGCATAAAATGGTTATTGACACTTGTCAATTTAGTACTCAGAGTTTTGTTACTTTGCAAGAAGCTGGAAAACATTGCTTTCTTTTTACTGAAGTGTTAGTTAACATTGCATTGGAAAAGTGATTTTCATGGAAATATGGTGAAAGAAAAGTAAAGTGGCAAATTTTTGTTATTTTTGAAATTTCATTTATGATTGTAATGTGAGCTGTATCCTTTTTTCTTGTTAATGCTAAGTGAAATAAAGTTGTATTTGATGACTTTACTCAGCCATTAGAAAGTAAATTTTTTTATTACTTTATTTTCTTCAAGTATTTATTTATTTAAAAGATTTATTTATTTATTATATATACAGAAGAGGGCGCCAGATCTCATTACAGATGGCTGTGAGCCACCATGTGGTTGCTGGGAAATGAACTCAGGACCTCTGGAAGAGCAGTTAGTGCTCTTAACCTCTGAACCATCTCTCCAGCCCATATTTATTTTTTTAATTTTTAATTTTATTTTTAAGACAGATTTTCTCTGAGTAGCTCTGGCTGTCCTAGAACTCACTCTGAAATGTAGACCAGGCTGGCTTTGAACTCAGAGATCCACCTGGTTCTGCCTTCCAAGTGCTGGGATTAAAGGTGTGCACTATCGCTGCTGGGCTTATTTTCTTCAAATTTTAATTGAGCATCAGTTCTCTGGAAGTTCCCCTCTTCCCTTCAATAACACTGGATCTAGTAAGAAAAACATGGTATAGTCACTGACAATGAGTTATCAGAATCTAGCAGCAGCTACATGTAAGAAAGGGAGTAAGATACTAGGTAAGACATAAAGGGCACATGAGGAACAGGAGGTTTTCTTGTTTTCTTCTTTTTTATTTATTATATTTGTGTTTTAATTTTACACATCAGCCATGGGTTCCCCTGTCCTCCCCCCTCCCGCCCCCATCTGCACCTTCCCCCCAGCCTCTCCCCTACATTCCCATCTCCTCCAGGGCCAAGACTCCCCTGGAGATTCATTTAAACCTGGTGGATTCAGTACAGGAAGGTCCACTCCCCTCCTCTCAGGCTGAGCAAAGTGTCCCTGTGTAAGCCCAAGGTTCCAAACAGCCAGCTCATGCACTAAGGACAGGTCCATGTCCCACAGCCTGGATGCCTCCCAAACAGTTCAAGATATTCAATTGTCTCACTTATCCAGAGGGCCTGCTCCAGCTGGGGGCTCCACAGCTTTTGGTTCATAATTCATGTGTCTCCATTAGTTTGGCTATTTGTCCCTCTGCTTTCCAATGTTGAAATTTTCTACTCACTCTATATACCACCCACAGATCCCATCTCCTCCCTCCTCCTGGCCCCCAGCCCTCCTTCCCAAGCCACCCCACATCCCCACATCCCCAAAATCAAGGTCTCCCATGGAGACTCAGCAGAGCCCAGCACACTAAGCCTAGGCAGGTCCACGCACCTCCCCACTGCACCAAGATTGAACAAGGCATCATACCACCAGCACTGGGCTCCCAAAAGCCTGCCCATGAACCAGGGATGGATCCTGATCCCCCTGTCTGGGTGCCCCCCAAACAGTTTGAACAAAACAACCGTCTTCCATATCCAGAGGGCCTAGTCCAGTCCCATGGGGGCTCCACAGCCACCAGTCCACAGTTCATGGGCTTCCACTAGTGTGGCCGGTCATCTCTGCACATCTTCCCATCATGATCTCAATGCAAGACATTTTCTTGAAAGCTAAGTACAAATCACTTTGGAATATATTAGAATAGGCAATTCAAAGGATATAACTGAACCAAAATACTGCTCAATGAATATTGCTAGGATTTAACAATTGTGTAATATTTAATCTGCATATGGGGTTGTGGGGCTGTTCTCTGTTAGTAGACAAATTAAAAGTTTGTGTTTTGAGTCAAAGGCTACAAGCCTCATTAAGTAATTGTCCAAATTAAGCTTTTAAATATTTTTTCCACCAAAATATTGATCCCTCCTTTAGATTCTCACAAGCTATAATGCAAAACATTTGGCAACTGCAATTTCATCAATGTAAAGTAATTTGAGTGAGGCTGTGTAGTGGCCTAGATAAGCCTATAGGAGTGGTAAGGATCATACTCATGATACTTTTGAGAGCAGAGAGACTAGGTCTGAATTGGGAAGCAAACTTTACATGCTCTTGGAATTTGAGGGTGCCACAAAGAAATCTCCACCTGGGGCAAGAATGGACAGTCAGTTCAATGCCCCAGTGCAGATGAATATGGTGTACAAACTGTATGTAACAATATTTAGTGATTTTATGAAAAAATATAGGTGATACTTGAAAAGAGGTACTAAAAAGCCATTGAGTGCTCACTGAATATACACAGATAAAGCCAGATTATGTTATATTAATTGGGAATTTTAAGAAGTTACCATCTTTAGTCTAAATAATTTAATCAGGGCTAAAGAGATGGCTCAATGGCTAAGAACACTGGCTCCTGTTCCACATGACCCAGGTGCTGTTCCCAGTACCCACATGGTGGCTCACAACCATCTGTAATTTCAGTCCTAGTAGATCCAATGCCTTCTGGCTTCCATGGGCACTGCATACACATGATGCACAGATATATATGCAGGCAAAACATTCATACAGATAAAAAATATGTGTAATGATAACTACCATTTTTAAAGACACAGTCTCTGCCTTATACTGTGCCTTTTGACCTTTAAAATGCAGTCACAGAACTTGCAGTTTCTGAAGTTATCAAGAATGGTACAATACACAGCTAGAATAATCACTTGATCTGGATTCCTCAGAAGTAAATAGTGTTGTACTATTCCACTATTCCAAGCCAGAAGCCGGCTTTGTGTCACTGACTCATTTTCTACCCATTACTTAAAAACTGTATTTCTGAAGATAAACGTCTGATTTCCAACCTCCAGTACTGTTTTCTTTTTTAATAAATAGTTTTTTCTTTATTATTATGTGTTTTAAATTTTATGCATCAGCCATGGTTTCCCCTGTCCTCCCCACTCCCGCCCCCCCCCCCGCCTTCCCCCCAGCCCCTCCCCACCATTCCCATGTCCTCCAGGATCAAGGCACCCCTGGGGATTCATTTAAACCTGGTAGATTTAGTACAGGCAGGTCCTGTCACCTCTTTCCAGACTGAGCAAAGTGTCCATGTGTAAGCCCAAGGTTTCAAACAGCCAGCTCATGTACTAAGGACAGATCCTGGTCCCACAGACTGGATGCCTCCCAAACAGATCAAGCTATTCAATGGTCTCACTTATCCAGAGGGCCTGTTTTTACAATACAGAAACCAAGGAATTAGCAATGAAGCTACAAAACATAAATGGGAAGTATGATTAAAGTGCTAGACTGATGCAGGAGGATTGGGAATTTGAGGCCAACCTGCAGGACCCATCCTAAAGGATTACTTGTCAATGTAATCGCCTAAAACTGGATAAAAATAAACTCCAAAAGATTAGAGGTTCACATATTCTAACTTTAAGTATCTGTATATAGAAATTACCTAAGTGGCCACGCCTAGATGGCAGTGGTAAGTATAGATCACTATTCTTCCTGTGTAATTGTACAACACCTGTCCTGGGATCTTATTTTACTAATTCTGCTTGGTCACGATTATAATTCTTAGAGCATGTCTGTCCCTTGTAGATTATGCAGAGTGGAAATAACTAAGGGATTTCAGGGATATAGCTACTGCTGAGAAGTCTTCCAAGAGACAAATTCTGCTCCAGAAAAGGAAATACAGAGATCCCAGCCTGGATTCTGTTCTCAGACCTAGAAGGGTGAGGTGAGTTTGTAAGACTGATACCTCATCATTTGATGTACCATGTTCCTAGTCACAGGAGAGCTTTGCTCTGCACAGGTGACCTGAGAAGAAGAGTCTTCTACACAGGGCATAGTTCCTTTAAGTATTGTGTGATCTCACTCATATGTCTTTGTAAAACTTGGAATCCAACGAGTTGGGTGTAGAATGGTGAGAGTTAAAGGATCAGGAGGTAGGGTAAGGAAAGAGTTGCAGAAAAGCCAATCTCTGTGTAGCAAGCTACAGTTGGAAGTCAAAAACCTTATCCTATGGTACCATTTGGTGACTACTGACAGTGATAGTATTCTGTAATTTCAAAATGCTAGAAGAAAAGATTAATATTTTCACTACAAAGAAATGATAAATGTTTTAGGAAACATATTTAGTCAAACTTTAACATTACACAATGTATACATATAGTGAAATATCCTACAGTATCAATTTAATATGTACAATTTTAGTTAAAATACATAAAGAATATAAAGAGGAAAACTTGGGCCTCCAAACATTTAAAGTTATGGACTGGAGAGAGGAATGGTAGTACACACAGGAGAGAACCCCAAGGAGCCTGAAACTTTATGTCACCTCTGGCAATGTACAGACAGGTTTAGCCCATTTGACATTGACTGACTTCTCTCTTAAAGAATAAAGCTGTCCTGAGATTTTGAGACAAGACAGTTGAGAGAAGTTCACACTGTCTCTCCAGGAACAAATGGAGCATGGTGAGTGGTACACTGAGGGTCAGCAATCCCAGAGGACTAAGGTGATACAGAACCTTACTCGACCATGTGCACTGGAACAAAATGGGCAAGGCTGCCAGAATGACCTTTGCAAGAAAGGTTACATTAATACAAAGGCCTTGGTAAGAGATAAGGGCAATTAAAAATAGGACAATAGGATGCAGGTCTCATCAAGTTGCCCTAAATCAATATTCCAGTATAGATGATAGAGACTCACAAGAAAGACACCTAGCTGAGGAGCTGTTAGCAACTGGTGGCTGCAGAGGGAAAGAGGTTCAATTGTTTTCATGGTCATATCCCCTGGCAGGTTGCCCACACTCCATTGGGTGACCCCTATACCCATGCACATCTAGACAAAACTAATTGAACTAAATAGGATATTTTTTTTAAAATGAAGAAAAGGGGAGAATACCAGGTAGGCTGCTTGCAGATCTCCTTGCTCTCTGTTCTCCAAGACCAAATCATCCAGTCTCATTCCCAGCCTTGCAGCAGAACACCAGCATCAGCCTTCACTCACCCCTCCCCACATCTCCTGAGAATCCCCTAGATCATGGCACAAATCACCCCCTTCTAACTTCCTTCACTCCACTGCTATATGTGTTCCAGACTCCAACACCCTGCTAAGCCAAGGGCAGCTCCACTTAGGGCAACAAGTATGCTGAATGCAGACCCACACCTCTCCTACTTCTCCTGAGGGCCAGTTCCTGCAGTCTCATGCCCATCTCTCTAGCTAGAAACCTGCTGTGGTCTCTCTTTCCCACCAGATCACACAGACCTTCTCCAACCTTCCTTCCCCCAACTCATCCTAGTTACCTAGCATACCAGCTGAACAGGCCAGGAAAATAGACAACTTACAGCCACCACACTCTCTAAAAAACAAAACAAAACAAAACAAAACAAAAAGCAGAAACTAAGGAACAAAACACTCACCCAACAAAGACCAACCCAGAAATCAGAACTTAGACCTGTAATCATCCAAAACCAGATGCTAAAATGCCACCATAAAAACAACAGCTAGGCAATATGTCTTCAAGAGAGCCCAGCTATCCTACCACAGCAGGCCCTGAATATTCCAACATAGCAGAAGCACAGGAAAAAGACCTTAAAAAGCCTTTATGAATATGATAGAGATGCTTAAGGAGGAAATTAATAAATCCATTACAGAAATCTAGGAAAACACAAACAACTATAGAAAATGAATAAATCCCCTACAGAAAGAAAAAACCCACAAACAGTTGTAGGAAAGGGATACAACTGTTCAAGACCTGAAAATGGAAATAAAAGCAATAAAGAAAACACAAAATGGGGGAATTCTGGAAATCAAACTTTAGGAATTTGGAGAGGAACTATAGAGACAAGCTTCACAAACAGAATACAAGAGCTGCATTGGAAGAGAGATTCATGGACATTAAAGATATTATAAAAAAAAAGGATACATTGGTTAAAGAAAATGTTAAATCTAAAAATTTCCTGACACAAACTATTCAGGTAATCTGGAACACTATGAAAAGATCAAACAAAAATAATGGGAATAGAAGAATGAAAAGAAACCCATCTCAAAGACCCAGAAAATGTTTTAAAAATCATAGAAGAAAAATTTCCTAACCTAAAGAAGCAGATTTCTATAAAGGTGAAAGAAGCATGCAGAACACCAAACAGATTAGACTCCTTACAGTGGGAACAAGACCTCTATCTGACTCTTTGGCCTGCTTTTGGGACCCTTTTCCTCCTACTGGGTTGCCTTGTTCAACCTTGATATGAGAGGATGTTCCTAGTCTTATTATAAATTAATATGCCATGTTTAGTTGATTTCCCTGAGAGGGCTACCCTTTTCAGAAGGGAAAGGAGGAGGAATGGATCTTGGGGAATGGGGATGTGAGGGGAAGGGACTGGGAGGAGATGGGGTGGGGGAAACTGGGGTCAGGATATAGTATAAGAGAGAATAAATAAAAAAATGACAGTATGAAATTTGCAAGCAAATGGGTAAAACTATAAAAAATCATCCTGAGTGAGGTAACCCAGACCCAGATAAATATGGTATGTATTCACTTGTAAGGGGATATTAGCCCTTAAATAAATATTAATCCAGTTACAATCCATAGACCCAGGGAGGTAAAGAGGAGTGGTCTTGGGGGTGGTTCAGGGATCTTCATGGGTGGGGGAAATAGAGTAGATTTTATGGGTGGATTAGGGGCAGGAATGGGGTGGATCAGGTGTGGAGGAGATAGAATGGAGGGAGAGAGGGGAGATAACTAGAATGGGGGCATTTGGTAGGTGATGTGGAAAACTAGTGCACCTAGAATCTGAAGGTGATCCTGATGAGGACTCCTAGTAATGGGGTATATGGAGTTTCAACTGACCATCTCTTGTTGCCAGGCGAGGCTTACAGTGGCGGGACTAGGGTGCATTCAATTGAGTTGTTGGTCTTAAAAATGTATTGATAAAATTACCCCTAGGGATATTCTGCTATACTCACAGATAAGTGCCTTATCAAGTCATCATCAGAGAAGCTTCCTCCAGCAGCATATGGGAACAGATGCAGAGACCCACAGCCAGACATTATGTGGAGAGTTAGTCTAAGTAGGAGGTCTCCATCAAATCCCTCCCCTCAGAGCTGAGAGAATCCCATGGAAGATGAGACAGAATGATTGTAAGATCCAGAGGGAATAAGATCCTCTAAATCAGCTGGACAAATAACACAGGAACTCACAGAGACTGAAGCAGCAAGTATAGGTCCTACATGGGTCTTGACCAGGTCTTCTGCAAATATATTATAGCTATTTGCTCAGTATTTTTATGGGACTTCTGACTGAGAATAAGTGTGTGTTGTGGAATATTAGTGTAACATGTGTTACATTCATTTATGCTGTGGAATATTTGTTTAATGATGCAAAGATGTGTTGCATTCTTTAATGTTGCATTTGTTTAACTCTGTGAAGCTGTGTTACTTTGCCTATCTAAACCACCTGATTGGTCTAATAAAGAGCTGAATAGCCATTAGGTAGTCAGGAGAGAGAAATAGGTGGGGCTGCCAGGCAGAGAGAATAAATAGGAGGAGAAATCTAGGCTAAAGAAGAACTCAGAGAGAGGTAGGAAGAAGTAAAGGAGGAGAGGAGGATGTCAGGGGCCAGCCACCCAGCCACACAGTCAGCCACAGAGGAAGAAGGAAGGAAGGTATATAGAAAAGAGAAAGTTAAAGGCCAGAGGCAAAAAGTAGACAGAATAATTTAAGAAAAGCTGGTTATGAATAAGCCAAGCTAATGCTGGGCATTCATAAGTAAGAATAAGGCTCTTTGTAGATATCTGGGATCTGGGCTGAAGGTCCCCAAAAAGCAAAGAGTTTAAAAAAAAAGAACAACTACAAGTGTGCCTCTGACCCTTGTGCCTGCTCTTGGGGCTCTTTTCTTGCAGTTGGGTTGCTGTGTCCAACTTCAATGTAGTTTTTGCTTCATCCTCTTATATTTTATTTTGACATGATGGGTTGTTATCTCTTGGAAGTTTATTCTAATGAGAGACATAAAGGAAGTAGATCCAGAGGGGTGGAAAGATGGGTAGGAACAGGGAGGAGCAGAGGAAGATGAAAATATAATCTGGATGTATTATGTGAGAAAATAATCTATTTTCAATAAAAGGAAAAAATGTAAAAAAAAAAAAGAAATAAAAGTTGGATGCAAACATTGTGAGAGGGCATTATAAAGGGAGTTGGAGGGGCTAGTATGGTGGATATGATTAAAAGACTTGCATACACACATATAAACACACACAAAGTTATCAACTGATATATTTAACCATCAAAAAAGTTGGCCTACAGGTGATTATGTTCTGCAATCAGCTTTGGAAGGCTTACAGGATTTTTAGGAGAACATTATGCTTACATTGAGGACCCAGACAACCATACACCACATCACAGCACATAAACCATGAAAACTATCCCTTACCCTCAGCATTGGTATATTGAGGCAGGAATAGACAGAGGCATATATCTAGACTATCTCAACACCATGACAAATTTCAGGATGGGTTTGTAGTTACTATCAGCACACAGGTCTAAGGGAGGAGAAAGAAGTGGGAGGGACATGTAATAGGAGTTGGTTATTCTTTGTATGTAACTATGCCACATATACTGACATCTGTAATTCAAAAGTCCTAGTGAGGATTTCATCTCTGACCAAAATATTAGCTGCCATTGTTAAGATATTGGGCACTGTTTTCTAATCATTCACTTCATACATACACATATAAATATGCATTCCAACCAGGTAGTACTTATCAAACTCACTTGCAAAGAGTGAACATGCAATTTTCTGTACTTTGCAGATTTTTAGGTAGAGGAGTTGTACTAGAGCTATGATCTGCATTCATCTGACTCCCAGGATTTTTCACTTCTTTCATAAAAAAAAAGTTCATTTTTCCTTACTGTTCCAAAATGGCTCTCAGGCAATAAGAAGACTGCCATTTATTTCATTATTTTTTGAGTTAAATTACAAGATATATACCTTGATTTTCTTTGATTATGCATGGAATGTGGGAAAAAGAAACCATAATTAATTAGTCACCTCTCTCACTGATTCTCTGATTTGGAGCCCACCCATTAATTTTGCATGTGTTCTTAAAGAACAGAAAAAGTGTCCTCGTGGTATGATTGAGCATTCCTTGGGTATATGCCTTAGAGTACTATCATTGGGTCTTGAGGTAGATTGATTCCCAATGTTCTGAGAAACAACCATACTGATTTCCAAAGTGGCTATACAAGTTAGCACTCCCACTAACACTTGAGAAGTGTTCCCCTTGATCCACATCTTCTCAAGCATAAACTGTCAGCATTGTTTTGATCTTAGCCATTCTGTCAGGTGTAAGATGGTTTCTCAGAGTCATTTTGATTTGCATTTTCCTGATGACTAAGGATGTTGAGCAATTCCTTAAATGTCTTTCAGTCATTTGAGATTCTTCTGTTGAGAATTCTCTCATCAGCTATGTTTTGGATTGTTTGGTAATTTGAAGTCTAATTTCTTGAGTTCTTTATATATTTTGGAGATCAGCCCTCTGTCAGATGTGGGGTTGGTGAAGATCTTTTCCCATTTTGTAGGCTGTCATTTTGTGTTATTTACCATGTTCTTTGCCTTACAGAAGCTTCTCAGTTTCAGGTGGTCCCATTTATTAATTGTTGCTCTCAGTGTCTGTGTTACTGGTGTTATATTTAAGAAGTGGTCTCCTGTGCCAATGCATTCAAGGCTACTTCCTACTTTCTCTTCTATCAGGTTCAGTACAACTGGATTTCTGTTGAGGTCTTTGATCCACTTGGATTTGAGTTTTGCTCATGGTGATAGATATGGATGTATTTGCAATCTTCTATAGGTTGACATCCAGTTATGCCATCACCACTTGTTGAAGATGCTTTCATTTTTCCATTGTACAGTTTTGGCTTCTTTGTCAAGAATTAGGTGTTCATAGGTTGTGGATTAATGTCAGTTTCTTCAATTGGATTCCAGTGGTCCACATGTCAGTTTTTATGCCAATACCAAGCTGTTTTTATTACTATAGCTCTATAGTATAGCCTGAGATCAGGAATGGTGATGCCTCCAGAGGTTGCTTTATTATACAGGATTTTTTTAGCTTTCCTGTGTTTTTGTTCAGTCATACCACAAGAATACTTGCTCAACTATGTTCATAGCAGCATTATTTGTAATAGTCAGAACCTGGAAACAACCTAGATGCCCCTCAATCAAAGAATGGATAAAGAAAATGTGGTACATATACACCATGGAGTATTATTCAGCAGAGAAAAACAATGACATCATGAAATTTGCAGGCAAATGGATGGAACTAGAAAACATCATCTTGAGTGAGGTAACACAGTCTCAGAAAGACAAACATGATATGTACTCACTCATAAATGGATACTAGATATAAAGCCAAGGATAACCAGACAACAGCCTACATCCCCAGGGAAGCTATGTAACAAGAAGGACCATAAAAGTGATGTAGGGATTGCCCTGGTGAGGGGAAATAGATGAGATCTTCTGAGTAAACTGGGGGTGAGGGGGCAACAGAGGGAAGGGGGTAGGGGATGAGAATATAAGGGAATGGGATGGTCAAGCTGGAACAGGGGCAGAGTGGGAGAGCAACCAGAGAGATGTCTTGATAGAGGAAGATAACATGGAGATAGAGAGAAACCTAATGCTAGGGGAGTTCCCAGAAATCCACAGAGATGACCCCAGCTTAGACTACTAGCAATGGTGGAGAGGGTGCTTGAGATGGCTTACCCCAGTAATCACATCGATCAATACCCTAACTGTCATCATAGAGCCTTCATCCAATAACTGATAGAAACAGATGCAGAGATTCACAGCCAAGCACCAGGCTGAGCTCCAGAAGTCCAGCTGAAGAGAGGGAAAAGGGATTCTATGAGCAAGGGCCACTAAGATCATGATGAGGAAACTTACAAATACAACCAAACCATCTAGTGTGAACTCAGGAACTTTAGACCAACAACTGTTGGAGCCTGCATGGGACTGGACTAGACCCTATGCATAAGTGTAGCTTGGTCTGTTTAAGGGGCCTTGGCAGTGGGAACAGGATCTATCCTTGGTTCATGAGCTGGCTTTTTGGAGCTCACTACCTATGGTCGGACACCTTGTTCACCCCTATAAAGTGGGTGTAGGCTTGGTCCTGCCTCAACTGAATGTACCAGGCTTTGTTGACTCCCCACAGAGGCCTTTGCCTTTTATGAGGAGGGGATGAGGGCTGGGCTGGGAGGAACGGCTGTGGGGGAGGGGAGTGGGAGAAGGGATGAGAGGGGGATCCGTGGTTGGTATGTAAAATGAATAAAAAATGTCTTAATTAAAAAATAATAGTAATATGTGGGGGGCCATCCCACCTCCACATTTCCCAGTGTACTCTTGAGTAGGAGCAACAGGAAATATTAGTTAGAAGGATAGAAGAGAGAGAAACAGATAGAAAATACAGGATAGCCTCGAGAGGGCCTGGATCCTAATCCATCAGGCTGACTCTCTCTGCTTAGGGTTTTTAAAGGAATGCCAAGGGGTAGAGCAAAAGACCTCCCCCCAGCATAGCCAAGTGTAGATCATCTAAGACACCTGTATGCCCATGGTCCAATCATCCTCTCTATGCAGACCTGCTGGGTAAAGCCACTAGGAAACCTAAATGGACTCCAACATTAATAAAATGCATACAATAGAGTCTGTAGAATAGAGTCTGTTGACTCTTTGTGTGGTATTTTAGTAGAAAAGTGGTTAAATGCTATGATCTAAATAAATAAAAAATATAAAATGATGTAGTGAGGAGGAATACAGAAGTTTCCAGATAAAAGAGTTTTGTGTAGGTAACCTGAAACCAGGCAATTTGAAGCATTTGGGAACTGCAATGTATCTACAACAGAGGTTATATCATACTAAAAGTGATAGTGGGTCACATGAGATTATGAACATATGAATAAAGAATTAAGGAGATTATTTGTTTTAGAGTTAAGAAACTAAAAGCTGGGCTGGAAAAAATAATTAACATTTACTTTGGGGTTATGAATAAACCAGAGGACATCTTCACTTAGGCCAAGAATTTAAGTTCTCTAATCTTTATACACAAGTGAGCATAGCTGGAAAAAGGTATCACCTGCAAGATGTTTCTGAAGAAAGAGTGATAATCTCCTACAAGAGATGCCACAGAGCTATGATGGTTGTACTCTTCACTGGGCTCAGAGGTTAGAGCCCACTTCATTAAAAGAGACATTTTCATAATTAGGTTACCTTGGATACAGTGTGGTGAACTCATTTCAGTAGTGGTCAAATGAATGAAAAAGGGAGTGGTTTGTTTCTGCAGTTGTCTGAGTGTCAAGTTTTCGTAAATACTATGATTTTCAAGTTTTATTCAGCTCATGGAATTTTCCCCAAAATTAATGGGGAAATACTTCTCACATGAGAAGTATTGCTGCAGTTCTATTTGCAACTCATTTATTTTTGTCCAAGGTGATGCATATTTTTATATATACTGACATTTTTAAAAAGTCAAGGTTGCTGGCAGCATTGTCTAGTATTATAATAAGAAATAAATTACATTGTTTAAAAGCCACAGCCTTCATGTATATTTTTTTTCTTTTTGGTTTTGGTTTTTTGAGACAGGGTAGCTTTGGAGCCTGTCCTGGAACTCGCTTTGTAGACCAGGCTGGCCTTGAACTCACAGAGATCAACCTTCCCCTACCTCCTGAGTGCTGGGATTGGATTAAAGGCATGCACCACCATTGCCCAGCAGCCAGCACATATTATACAAAACTATTTATTTTCATTTTGTGTGAATTAGTGTTTTCTTTGCATGTATGTGTGTGCACCATATGCAAGCCTGATGTGCATGAAGGCCAGAAGAAGGTGCAGAATCCTATGGCATGGAACTTACAAATGCTATGTTGGGAATTGAACCTGGATCCTCTGCAAGAGCAGCAAATGCTCATAACAGCTGAGCCATTTCTCCAGCCTAGCTTCAACTGTTTTCAAATATTACATGTATTACCATAGTTTTACAAGATAAGCTTTATTAGACTCACTTTGTTGATGAAGAACTTACAATTATTTAAGTTCTTGATGATGCTAAGTGATAGGACATGGACAAGACCCCTGGTCTGAGTTCATATAAAACCAACACTCTTTGATGATATAGCACATGAAGAATTCTGACTGGTACTCTAACAGGAAGCTTTGCCCCTACTGTCTATCATTCACAGTGCTGTAAGGTGCTGTACACACTATCAGAGGAGAAAAATATGCATCAATATCACCCAGATACAGAGACCCATAGCTGGATAATGTTCAGAGAGTAAGAGACTTTGGGACAATCATCCCTAATAGGATGTCTTTATCACACCCCTCCCTTTAAGGCTCAGTGATCTATGCAGAAAAGGATGAAGACCAATTTTAAGAGCCAGGGATGGCAAACAATTGCAGGGAACTATATTCTTCAAGACACAATAGGGCAGATATATATAATAACTCACAGAGACTGTGACAACTTACATAAGACCTATAAAAGCTCAAGCCAGACAAAATTCTACCAAGGAAGGGGGAAGCTGACCCCTAGGCAAGAAGATATTTGTAACTGATATCTTCTGTTAGCAGGAGAATCAGTTTTATTCAATGGAATAACACTGGATATATCAATCATGCCCCAGAACACGCCCCATACTCAATGGCCAACAGAAATCAGACCTCATTATTTTTTGTTTTGCTTTTAAGAAAGAGAAAAAAAAGTTGAATGGGTTGGTAGGTAAATCTAGGAGGAGTTGGATGAGAGGGAAAATAAGCAAAGGATAACCAGGCTACCATCCACAACCTCAGAGAAGCTAGGTAAAGAGGAAGACATTAAGAGGGACACACACGGATCACCCCCAAAAGGGGAAAGGGTTAAGATCTCCTGGATCAACTGAGGAGGGGAGTAGAGGAGAGGGGATGGTTGGGGATGGGAGGTCGGAACATGTGGGAACATGAGGGAGAGATGGGGAGGGAGAGCAATGAAAGAGGTATCTTGTTAGAGTGAACCATTAAAGGGATTAGGAGAAATCTGCAGCTAGGGGCTCACAAGATTGTCCACAGGTAAGACTCATAGCAACGGTGGAGAGGGTGCTTGAACTAGCCTTCCCCCACACTCAGGTTGGTGTCTACCATAATTGTCATCATAGAGCCTACATCCAGTGACTGATGGAAGCAGATACAGAGACCCACAACCAAGCACTTGGCCACGATCCTGGAGTTCAGTTGAAGAGAGGGATAAAGGGTTGTAATAGCAAGGTGGGTAAGAATCATAATGGGAAAACCCACAGAAATAGCTGATCCAAGCTAGTGGGAGCTTATGGCCTCTGGCCTGACAGCTGGGGAGCCTGCATGGAACCAAACTATGCCCTCTGAATATGAGTGAAATTTGAGTGGCATGATGTGTTTGTGGGTCTGTTGGCAATGGAACCAGGACTTATCTGGGGTATACAAAGTCAATTTTTAAAGACCATTCCCTATGGTGTGATGCCTTACTCAGCCTTGTACAGGGGGAGGGGCTAGGTCTGGCCCCAACTTGGTATGCCAGCCTGTGTTGACTACTCAAGATAGGCCTTACCCTCTTTGAGGAGGGGATGGGTATGGAATGGGGAGTATATTGGGGAGAGCTAGAGAAGTGGAGAGAAGGGAACAGGGGTTGGTATGCAAAAGGAAAGAAAAGTTTTTCTTATAAAAATATAATCAAATATATAAGATTCTCAATGAATAAATGGAAAAAAATGGCTATATAGGAGGAAAAATTAACTTTATTAATTATGGTGGTTTGAATGAGAATTGCTCCTAAAAGCTCCTGTTTTTGAATGCTAAGCCCCTAGTTAGTGGAACTGTTTGGGAATGATTAGGAGTTGTGGTATTTTTGGAGGAGATGTGTTTCAAAAAAGTTTCAAAGCCCACATCAGGGCCAATATGTCTTTCTTTGCCTCTGGATTAGGATGTAAAGCTCTTAGCTACTGCTCTGGCTCCATTCCTTCCCACCAGGATGATCATGGACCAACCCCTAAAACTATAAACAAGGTCCCAATAAAATGCTTTCCTTAATAAGAGTTGCCTTGGTGATGATGTTTCTTCACAGCAATAGAACAGTAACTGTCGCACCCGCCTCGACCAGCAAGGAAGACGCGACACCGGGATCCTTCTCATCACAGTTTATTCAGACCTTTGATTAATTGCATTGTGTCTCTCTCTCTGGGGCAAGCCTCTCCCAGCACCTAAGTAGGGCTGGGCTGCCAACCCCAAGCAGCCACGTGGGCACTGTCCACAGGTTCACGCATATGCCAGCAACACACGAATCCAGCCACAGCCAAATAAGGAGCTGTTTACCATAAAGAGTGTTTGCCATCAGGAAGCCAGAGGGTAGAAGCCAGCACCATCTTTAGGGTATGGCTACACGCGGCTCTCTACAGTTTCCCCCTTTTTGTTTTACAAAGCAACAGGCAAGAGTAGAGGTCTGATCTCTGCTAAAATGGAACATGTACTAATGTTTGTCCAGGCGTCGTCCACCCAGAGAACACTAGACCCGTCCGATACCCTTTTCACAGAGGTGGGAGTTAGGGTACCAACCCACATGCAATCAGACTTGCTCTTCTTGAGGTCAGCGTATCATAACCTCAAGTGCAGTGCGCAGGCCTCGCATCCTGTGCCTAAATATCTTTTAAAGTAGCCAACCAGGCTTGGGGAGACTGTCCTGCATCAATGGCCATAAAGGCTTGGACAATCATGGCTGCATGGCGACGCTGTGAGATCCTAATGCGACAAATGCACCACAAGCATACTAGGGAGGTGAGCACCAGTAAACCTACTAGGGCTCCTATTCCCGCCCACTCCTTCATGTGATCCATGGCTGTAGCAATCCAGGAAGACAATCCCTCCACCAGTCCGGTATCCACTCGAGTTGAATTCACCGTGACAATAGCCACTCTCAGCTGGTCCATCAGGTTATCGAACTCTCCAGTCCAATTGCCTAAAAGATAACTAGACAACCTTTTAGATAAATCTGCAGCATGACAATTGAAGCATCCAAATTCAAAAAATTCAGAGTAAATAATGCAAGAGAAAGTCTGTCCTTAGGGGTACGGCCATAGCCTATTCCCCCTTTTTGTTTTTGAAGCAACTCCTTCAAGGAGCGATGAGCACGCTCCACAATGCCTTGACCTTGTGGATTATATGGTAGGCCATGTACAAGTTGCACATTCATCTGTTGACAGAAGGAAGCGAACTTCTGTCTGGTATATGCAGGACCATTGTCTGTCTTTAACTGTTGAGGCTTACCCCATGCTGCCCAAGCTTCTAAGCAATGAGCAATGACATGAGAGGCTTTTTCTCCTGCCATTGGGGTGGCATGAATGATTCCAGAACAGGTATCAACAGATACATGTACATATTTGACACGTCCAAATTCAGAGATGTGTGTAACATCCATTTGCCATATTTTTAGGGGGAGCAAACCGCGAGGGTTAACTCCTAAGCTAGAAGGATGATGAAAAATGACACATTGGGAACAATCTAGTACCACCTTTCGTGCCTCCGCACGTGAGATAGAAAACTTTTGTTGTAATGTCCTTGCATTAACATGAAATTCTTTGTGGAAAGCATGTGCTCGTTGTATGGCAGAAGCCACAAACATCCATTCCTGTCTAGTGCACTGGTCTACTATATCATTGCCTTTAGCCAATGGACCTGGCAGACTGGTATGTGCACGGATGTGTTGCACAAAAAAGGGATTTTTACGTTGCCAGATCAGTTTCTGTAATTAGCCAAACAATGAGCTAACCGGGCTAGAAGATTTGATGGGCCCTGTACATTCAAGGCTTTTTAAAACATTAACAACATAACTAGAATCTGACACTAAATTAAATGCAAATGGACAAGCCTTGAAAACTTCAAGAACTATTGAAAGCTCCACCTGTTGAGGTGCACCTGGCAAGAATTGATGCTTTATAGGTTCATTAGAATCCACCATATAAGCACCACAGCCTGTCTTAGACCCATCTGTAAATATAACACTTGCTCCTGGAATGGGCTTTGAAGCAGTTACTTTAGGGAAAACTACAGGATGTTCTTTAAAGAAAGTTAATAGTGGATGTTTAGGATAATGGCAATCTATGTGTCCTGGATAGGTACAACGCAGAATTGCCCAATCATCTATGGCAGCACATAATACCTTGACTTGAGTAGAATCATAAGGAACAACTAGCGTTTGTGGTGATGTCCCAAAATATTGTAAATATTGTTGAATACTCTGTTGTGTAAGTAATGCTACAGCAATAGGATAATACTCAATTGATTTTGTAGGTGAGATTTTAGTATAAATCCATAACAAGGGTCCTTTTTGCCATAAAATTCCCGTAGGTTGTAACAGGGTAGGCAGAATGCACAGGGTAATATCATCATTATTTTGCACTCTTTGAAGAAAAGCTCTTTGTAGTCTATCTTCTAATTTTGTTAAGGCTTCTTGGGCTGCATTGGTTAATTGCCTCGGTGAATCCAAGGCTGCATCTCCAATTAAAATATCATATAATGGTTTTAACTCATAATTGGCCATTCCTAAACTTCCTCTTATCCAATTTATATCTCCTAATAATTTTTGAAAATCATTCAATGTGCAAAGATGATCCTTCCTTAACTCTACCTTTTGTGGCATGATATGATGTTTAGTTATTTTAGAGCCAAGATAATTGACAACTTTGCTCCGTTGCACCTTCTCAGGGGCAATACAGAGTCCCTTTTGCTTTAGCAATTCTACAAGTGAGCTATATGCTTCTTGAAGAATGCTCTCTTCTTTAGCTGCTAACAGTATATCATCCATATAATGGAGGCATTTCAAGCCAGGAAAATGTGCTCTCAAAGGTTCTAAAGCAGTTGCTACAAATAATTGACACATTGTAGGACTGTTGGCCATGCCTTGTGGCAATACAACCCACTGATATCTTTTATCAGGTTCCTCGAAAGCGAATCTCTCACTGTCCTTGCTATTCAGTGGAATGGAAAAGAAGCAGTCCTTAATATCTACCACAATAATAGGCCAATTTTCAGGCAAGGCTGACAGCAATGGAAGACCACGCTGTACAGGTCCCATAATTCTCATTTGCTCATTTATAGCTCTAAGATCATGTAACAATCTCCATTTTCCTGATTTCTTCTTGATGACAAATATGGGTGTATTCCAGGGAGAAAGAGAGGGTTTAATGTGCTCTTTCTCCAATTGCTCTTTCACTAATTGATATGCAGCATGTAATTTCTCAGAGGAGAGTGGCCACTGAGGAACCCAAACTGGCTCCTCTGTTACCCAGGTTATGGGAATGCCCTCCTCAGCGGCCCCTAGGAAAAACCCAACCCTTGTTTGGGTTTCCTAGGTACTGTTTGTATTGGCTCCTTTCTGCCTTGTAAAAATTTTCCCAGGCCAAAATCAGGATGACACCCCATGTTTTTCATAATATTTTTAGATTCTTTGGAGTATTCATTACTCAACTGAAAGCCCATGGATTTCATAAGATCCCTCCCCCAGAGGGACACTGGAAGCTCAAGGACATAGGGTTGCATAACGCCAGAGTGACCTTCAGAATCTTGCCAATTTAACAAATTTGCACTAACATTTGGAACACTGGCATAACCCAGTCCCTGCAATGTTTGTGAGGAAGCCTGTATAGGCCAACCTCGAGGCCAATCTTTGTTAGCTATGATACTGCACCTGTGATCTGCTCCAGTATCCAAATCTAGGTCTCTTCCCAATTTCTCCCAGGAAGGCACTGTGAGGCTTCCAGAAATTGCAAACCCAAGGAGCAACTACATCACACTGTTCCAAAAACCGCTGTAGGGTGCTTTTTTTTATTTTCAGTTTCTTAGAGAGAAGCAGCTCATTAAGAGCCAAAAAAATTGGGTGCGAGGAGGAGGCGCCCATGTTAGTATACTTTTTTTTTTTCTTTCCTCCATTTGAGAAGTTTCTCGGAGGTTTCTCAGAGCCTCTGCAGAATTGCTCCAGCCCTCTGGTTTCCCTGTTTGTTTTGTCTAATTACCTGTCCGCTTTTATCACGGCTCTAGAATTACCCGTCTGCTTTTATCGCAGCTCTGCTATCCCGCTCTCCCTTCTACAGGTGAGCGTTACCCGCTTTTGTTGCGGATCCCCAGTTTTTTCTGAGGACTTACCGGTATACCGCCTGACTGTAAATGAGTTCTGAATCCGGAGAGAGCCGTGGTGATTGTCCCCGTAGGAGGCCACCACTTGTCGCGCCCGCCTCGACCAGCAAGGAAGACGCGACACCGGGATCCTTCTCATCACAGTTTATTCAGACCTTTGATTAATTGCATTGTGTCTCTCTCTCTGGGGCAAGCCTCTCCCAGCACCTAAGTAGGGCTGGGCTGCCAACCCCAAGCAGCCACGTGGGCACTGTCCACAGGTTCACGCATATGCCAGCAACACACGAATCCAGCCACAGCCAAATAAGGAGCTGTTTACCATAAAGAGTGTTTGCCATCGGGAAGGCAGAGGGTAGAAGCCAGCACCATCTTTAGGGTGTGGCTACACGCAGCTCTCTACAAGTAACTAAGATATCAATAAATTGATTATATACCTTAAAAATTAAATATAAAAACAAAAAACCCAACAATTTCTCTCCACATAGTCAATAGCAGAACTTGTGATTCTGTATTCTTGTATTTCCTCACAACTGCAAAATATATTTAAGGTAATATTAAAAAAAATGATAGCAGCTTTTGTTCATTTTAGACTGCTGTTAAAAATGCTGGGGAAGCCTTCCCCTAGCAGAGCAGAGATGTTACACTCCAGGGACTTGAGCAGAGCTGTAACAACTTTTGCCTGGAGCAGGGCTGCAAGCTGCTACTCTTAAGGTGACTTTATGGTACTCTGGCCCTCAACTGCCAGGATCTTTCCATCCAAGCTGCAATGCTTACACCCCTCACCCATATTCCTCTAAGTAACCCCAATAAAACTTATGCTTCACAAAAAAGTAAGTCACTCAGTCCACAGTGTTCTTTTGTGCTAGTCCAAATGAACTAAGTAAGGTTTTTTTTTTATCAATATGTCCGTGTGTGTGTGTGTGTGTGTGTGTGTGTGTGTGTGTGTGTGTGTGTATTTACACATGTATGAATATATGCATCTATTAAATAAAGTACTAGCTCATTCAATATGGGAATTGATAACTTCCTCCATTTTCAGCAAGTGCCATTAAGCTAGAGACATAGCTCCAATGAGATACTTCTAGAGCAAAAACTGACAAACTCAAAATTTATGATCATTTGATTATTTGACTGTAACTTGAGAGGAAACAGAAAAAGGGCTAATGTCCCAGTAAAAACTGATTCCTACTCTTGGATAGCTATTCTTTATGGTCTGTTCAGACTGAGGTCCATTCACATTAGGGAGGGCAATGTACTTTACTCAGTCACTCAAAATTATTCTTTTCTAAAAAAGGTTGAATTAAGCTGGGCGGTGGTAGTGCATGCTTTTAATCCCAGCACTCAGGAGGCAGAAGCAGGCAGATTTTTGTTAGTTTGAGGCCAGCCTGGGCTACAGAGTGAGTTCCAGGAAAGGCGCAAAGCTACACAGGGAAACCCTGTCTCAAAAACAAAAACAAAAAATAGATTAAATTAAAATACACTTTATTTTAGTAAAAATAAGGGTTGTTGATACAATATGTTCTCATCATGGCTCCCCCTTTCTCAAACCATCCTAAATACCCCCTACCTCCCTACCCACCCAACTCCATGCCTTCTGTCTCTTTTTAGAAAACAAACAAACAGGCAAATAAAAAAACACAAACAAACTATGACACAAAACACATGAAAACACAAAATTGGAAGGCATAATATACAAACAAAAGACCAGTGAGATTTTAAAAAATGCCTAAACAAGGCAATATGAAACAAAAAAAATTACAAAAAATCCCACTGGCCATTTATTGTTGAGCATGTGGCCTACCCTTATGTCCTGTTGTTTGGTTTTGCTCTTTTGGGTACTAGCACCCAGCTCCCAAATAAATCACACTAGGGGCTTATTCTTAATTATGAATGCATGGCCTTAGCTTGGCTTATTTCTAGTCAGATTTTCTTTTTTTTTTTAATTAAGCAAACTTTTATTCATTTTACATACCAATCAGATTCCCCCGCTTCCCTACTCCTGCTCCTCCAGCCTCCTCTCCCCCAAACTGCCTCCCCAATTCCCTTCCATAAGAAGTTAAGGCCTCCCATGGGAGTCAACTTTTCTTAACTTAAACATAACACATCTATCTTTTGCCTCTGGACTTTTCCCATTCGCTTATATATGTAAATCTTACTCTTACTCTGTGGTTTGCTGTGTAGCTGGGTGGCTGGCCCCTGGAGTCCTCCTCCTTCTCTGGCTACTTCTTTTCCTTTGTTTCAGATTTCTCCTTCTATATATTCTCTCTGCCTGCTAGCCCCACCTATCCTCTCTCTTGCCTTGCTGTTGGCCATTCAGTTCTTTATTAGACTATCAGGTGTTTAGACAAAGTAACACAGCTTCACAGAGTTAAACAAATGCAACATAAACAAAAGTAACACACTTTAAAATAATATTCTACCACACTGTAGTGTGTAGCTGTTCCAGCTTTGACCTGGAAGAACTACCCCCATTGAGGCTTCCTATAACTGTCACACATACCTATGGCCTGCCCCTGAGGTGGGGCTGAGACAGGAGCCCTTAAGTCCCAAGAACTGGATGTGCAGGCTCTCTTTGTTCCTGGTGATCCAGGATGTTGGATGGTAGACTGAGCAGAGTTCTCCAGAAAACACTGCTGGACTGCACTTCACCTCTCCTGGACCTTGTAACCTATCCCTTTACTTGTTGTAAATAAAACCCCCAAATAACCTCCCTTTTAACTACGTGGAATTGCCTTAATATTTGCACCAATACCACACTACTTATGTACAGTTAATACACCTGGAGATTCCATTGAAGAAAACTAATTTTCCTTTGCAAGTGGATATTAATTTGAGATAGCTTCTTGCTTAAGGGTGAGAGTTCTTGTCCACTTCCACCTCTCAGCACTGAGACCCTACCTGGTTTGACCCTATCTTATGCTGTTTGAGTTCATATGTGTGTCAGTCCCATTGTTTCTTAAAGACAGTTTCCTTGGTGTCATCCATCCCTTCTGGCTCTCACAATCTTTCTGCTTCCTCTTCCTTATAGCTCCTGAAGTTACTCTTTTCAAACATACAGAATAATGTTTAACTAAATATATGAACATACCATGGTCCAATCAAGTTGAAGTAAAATTAATCATGATAATAACAAAAATAATTGCATACTCCAGGATATTGTTTTGTAACACTGGCTAAATAGTTCCCTAGTTCTTTTAAAACTCTAGTTTTAAGTAAGTTTAAATCCTTCATTGATAAATTGTGGAATAATTGAAATCTAAGCATTACACTATGTATAGTGACACAACTTAAAAGGCTATCTTAAAAAAGTTTCAGATTATATTTTAGGAGAAGAAATTATATTTATATTTAAAGTGCATTTCCCTGACATGTTTGGATTCCATATTTATAAGGACTGCTTGCAAGTAATATACCTTTGTCAGTTTCAGTAGTATAAAGACACAGGATTGAATCATGATAGCTCTGACAAAATAGGTAGATTAATGCACTTGTTGTTTCAATATTGGATGCCATTATTAGAAAGTAAAAGAAATTAGGAGGTGAGCCCCAGTTGGAGAAATTATGTCTCTTTGGCTGTGCCCTTTCCCTTAATCTTTCTATTTTCCCTGCCATTATGAGGGAAACAGCTTCATTGTCCAACATATTATGTTATTCTTTCTCCCCATTAACAGAAGCAGATAACCATGGACTGAAATCATAAGCCCAAATAAATTATTCTTCAGGTATTTTGTGAGATGATAAAGCATCAACTAACACAATTCATGATAATGTTGACATTTAATCCAACATTCATTCATTCATGTAGGCCCTACTACAATCAGGATGGGAAACTACACTACACTGAATGTCTTTACTTATGCATTTAAGTCACACTTTTTCTTCTCCAAACCTGTGGGGTGTTTACCCACCAACCCCACAGCTCCCCAGATTTTTCATGAATGTGAGCAGCAGGAAATATTAGACAGAAGTATTTATAGTGCGAAGATAAACAGATAGAAAATAAAGGATAGCCTAAAGAGGGCCTGGAACCTTTTCCAACAGCCCCCCAACTGTCTCTGCCCCAGGGTATTTATAGAGATGCCAAGGGGGTGTAGCAAAAGACCTCCTCCCCCAGCACAGACAAGTGCAGACCATTTCAGACACCTTCACTCAGGCCCATGGCCCTAATCATCCTCTATGTGGACCTGTTGGGTAAAGCCACAAGGAACCCGAAAACGGGCTCCCACACATACCTTCACCTCTGACAACAAATATCTAATCTACATCACTACAATTCTGTCCTGTTTTTATAGTGGCTTTCTTTGATTAAGGCTCTGCTGAGGAAATATCTTTCCTTCTGTCCAAGAGAACAGAACCTATCTCTTGTCTGAGTGTGGACCTAACATTCCAAGCTACTCAAAATGGTAGCTAATGGTAATGGAGTTATTGACACTTGTTAGAAGACTCAGGGGAGAATCAAAAGACCTTCACCTGGCATTCCAGCTATAATTCCTTTCTGTCTTCCCCAAGCTACAAGTAATATTGGGGGATACTACAGTACAGAGGAAGTAGAAGTTTAACTAAAGAGGGTCCCATGATGCAATTTCCATGATGTCATGATGTCATTATACATTATGAGGTGTGACTTCACAGCAATGAAGTTGTCTTTGAGTCATCAATGCTCTGTGAGCGAGCCATAAAGAACACACACACACACACACACACACACACACACACACACACACACACACACACCTACCTCACTGGTTTGCCAAACTGACTTTCATGGAAACTTTTCTTTGATGTGAGTAGACATTACTTTATATCTGAACAGGAAAAGTTAATGTAACAAATGGGCACATTTGCTTACAAAGATATGTGATTTATGTCTTACAGTGAAATATCCAGGAAAGAGTCACTTGATCATATGAAAAATGTGGGTTTCATTTTACAAAATCTTTTAAATTTGTTTTCATAGACCCTGAACCATTTTGTTTACCAACAATCAATATATGAGTGATACAATGTCTCCAGATCTTCATGAATTATTGATACTGTACTATTTCCTTTTTTATTTTTGACAATATCATACATGTATTCAATGTATTGTGATTATATTCACCCCCCATTTAACACATTTTTTCACCATCTCAGTCCTGCTGATTTCTTTCTTCTTCCCTACTGGTCCCCCTTCTACATTCATGTCATATTTTTTTCACAGATTTTATGCAATCAGACACAACTACTGTGTGTTCATGATTGCAACAGCCATGTCATATCAAGAACACAGAATTTCACAACACTGCTCCCCATTCTCCAGCTCTTAGAAGCTTCCTGCCCCGACTTCCACAGTGTTCCTTGGGCCTTTTAATGGGGATGATACATATATTTGATTTAGGGCTAAGTACTCAATAGTCACTTATTCTCAGCATTTTGATAAATTATGAGTCCCTGCATTAACCATCACTAACTGCAAAAAAGGCTGAGAACAGCATTTGCCTGTGGGTATAAACATAAATATTTAGAAGGTAGTTTGATTACCTGTCCATCATCAGTAATAAAGCTCCCCCTGGGAACTGTGAATTCCCCAGTCATAAGTTTTAGGTAAGATGTACAGCAGGGGTGAGATCTCTCTCCTTGAAGCAAATATCAAGTATAATCATAATGCATTTGGTTATTCCCAAAATATTTATGTCACTTTTATATCACTGGACATATTTTCCCTGGCAGGTTAGTATTATAGCACATAGAATCCAGAATTTGGTAGGACTATGAAATGACTTTTTGTCTCTTAGCAGCCTGCATATCATCTTCTGGCTAGCCACCAAGAAGCAAGTTAATAGCTTGGTCCCAGCTTAATTTATCTATATAGCACAATCAAATTGTGTGGTGTCATCAGCAATTGAATCCTGCTATGCAGTTCACAAAGAGCAGTGACAATGGCCTGCATTGTTTGGGAGTTCCTGGGTCTCTCTAACCAACAACTGTTAGAGAGGTACTACGCTACATCTGGCACTGGGAGTTTTGCCAATTAACCTACTGCTTTGGGGAGCAACATTTTTCACCAATACAAGGTGCCTCTATTCATATACCATTAAACATATGTAGTTTTTAAAGTAGACTACAAATAAAAACAACAACAACAACAACAACAAACTATATTTACATATGTTTTTTCATATACCTTAAGTCTTAGTTTCACTGTGGAAGAAGAGAAGGAAATGCCCTAAAGTTAGGTTACTCTATAGCTGGTGAGAGAAGATATAAAAATGACACTATAATAAACTGAATGTCTTAAAACTTTAACCGCTTTTCCTGAAGTGCCCTTGAATGTGGTGATACTTTATTTGTAAAATGTGATTTTATTTGTATGTTAATAAAGTTGCCTTGGGGTCAGAGCAAGCCATAGCAGAAGCTGGGCGGCAGTGGTGCATGCCTTTAATCCCCCAGCACTTGGGAGATAGAGCTAGGCAGATCTCTGTGTATTCAAGGATACAGCCAGCATGGAGACACACGCCTTTAATCTCAATACCAACCATAGAAGACCTAGAGGTCTGTACAGACAGGTAGTGATGAGGAGGTCATGTGGCTGGGTTTACAACCAATGAGAAAGCAGAACAGAATGTCTATATAAAGAAAAGACACACAGAAGTAGCTCTCTTGCGGAGAGGAAAGACAGCAGAAGCAGGTAAGGGTAAGGTTTTCAGTTACTGCTCTGACCTCTTGGCTATAAACTCTGTATTTGGCTCAGTGTTTCTTATTTAATAAGACGGCTACATCTACACTTGAACATTACCTTAATAATGCTTCAATACAGGAACCTGAGAAAGTACATCAGATCATATTTTCAAAAGCAGAAAAGTATAAATAGTTGAGGTACCATGACTTCATTGGTTACATGACTAAATACTTACAACTTATTTTTTAAACAGGTGACAATCATAATTTTTAATATCATTGTATGGTATTTAAAAAAGAAATAAAATAAAAGCAGATTAGTTAACATTACTTTTCATGAAACTCTTGGTCTTCTGTGAAAATATATGTAAGTGCAAAATCACTTACAAATACATTTCTTAATAATTTTAACTATTACATATTACATATATATATATTCTTCTATATTTGTAGATTAGAAAATAGACACTTGCAATAGATGATGCAATGTTAACAATAACTTAAAAAGATCAGGGTCTGTCCAAATTATCCAGCTTAGATAATCATTGTGGGATGTCTGTCAATCTTTTCTGGCCAGTGACACAGGTAAACAGACTCTGGTTATTAGAGAAAGAAATAGATCAGTGTATTTTTTTCCTCTGACAACCTATCACCCACTCTGAACTTCTGTCTTTTGCCATGGGTTCCCTACTCTACATCTAGACCGAGACCCTGACCCACTCTCAGTTAAGGATACAGTTGTTGAAAGGCTCAAGGAAACTCTAAAGCCTTTCATCAAAAAGCAATGAACATCCACTTGATAGAGGACTGCATAGATCACAAATCTCAGAATCAAGTAATGATCATATCTTTGCCTCTGCATTCAGCCCAGAAAGATACCAGGCATCTGTCTTTAGATGGTACTGAGGCAGTACCACGGCTTTGTCAAAAGAGGTATCTTAGGTCTCTGCAATGGAAGTTCGATTTTTCTAGTTATCTCCCAGATGCTGTCTGCTGTAAGGACATGCTTTTCTCCACAGCTGCCAGCTCATCCCATCCACCAATCATACTTTATACTCATGTCAATGTCAACAGCTTAATTTAAGAATATCTGAGCATTATAGATGCCTTACCTGGCAGGAAAACCTCAAGAAAAATCTTTAAGTCAAGAAAGTGAATTTTTGTTTTATTATTATTATTATTATTATTATTATTATTATTATCATTGAAGTTAATTCTGAACCTGAATGACTGTTTATCCCTAAAACACAAGAAACCATGGATCTTCAAACTATATTCAATATGAGAAAAAGTGGATGCTTTCTATATATGCTAAGATATGAAGATTAAAATAACAAGATGAAATAAAATTAATACACAAATGCATTTTATCTTTGCACATTTTAAAACACCTGTAACGAAAGCATTGATCAATTACTATTTTTACACAAAAGAGGAAATAAATGAGCAAATCTTCCCCAAATCCACTTGGAAAGCTGGGAGGAAAAGGAACAAGCCCTCATTCATTTTAGTCTCATTTTGCCTGACTAGTGTACTTACTCAGTGGCTCACAACTATAACAGTTGATTCATAATGTGAGCACCTGTCATTACTGTGAAAGTACACAACTACAGATTTAAGGAACATCTACTAAATCCAAGTGTGTTTCAATTTAATTTTATCTTACCTTAAATTTTAAACTTAAATATTAAGCTATGTCTATGAAATTACACAAAATTCCACAATAAAGAAGCTTCTGTGGGTACTGAGGATATTTTATTGGATCCATAAAAAGCACATAGGAAAATGATTTTTTTTTGTCCCAAGAATTGGGCTGACAGTCTCCCACTGATATGGCTTTGCTTGCAGTTAACATAGCACATCTCAGTCTTTGGCCTCAGTATGTGCCTAATGAAATGCCAATATGTGTAATACAGATCTATTTGAATGAACTGTTGATAGTTAACTATTATCAGTAAATTTGACCACTTGACAAATATAAGGAAGTATTGCTTCTGTTCTGTATATTTTGCTAAGATATGAAGTTTAAAATCCCATCATGAAGCTACATGTGCTGAAAATTATCAACAAATTCATACTCAAATTCAGTCATCCAATAGAGAGCTTATGGCATGTGAGAGTGAGAGTGGTCATTAACTTGCCTTAAGGTATGTTGTAGTGGGTAGCCATCCCAGCATTGGCCTGGAAGTTCCAACCCCCATTGAGGCTTCCGTAAAGGTCATGCCCACAAGGCGGGGCTGAGGGAGGACGCTGAAGACCCAGGATCTGGAAGAGGTCTCGAGCTTGGTTCCGGGACCCTGGACGCTGAGGGTAGACCGAGCAGAGTTCTCCAGAGAACACCGCCGGACTGCGCTATACCTTTGCCAGACCCTGCAACCTACCCCTTCAATTGAAAATTAGCCCACAAAATAAACCTCCCTTTTAACTACGTGGAGTGGCCTTGATAATTTCACCAATATCTGGCGCCCAACGTTCATGGTACGAATTCATGAAAAAGCCTCTTGCCTGTGGCCTTGTGAACCCTAGCTCAGGCCCGAGCTATACTCAGCCAGCTGTGGTGGCACATGCTGGTAGGATTTACTGAAGAAGGCAGAGGCAGGAGGATCCCAAGTTGAGGCTGACCTAGGAGAAGCTTCGGTCGGGGCCTAGACACAAACAGTGTTGGTGGGACCATGAAGGCAGTGGCTGCTGCTTTGAGTTGCCGGCTGTTTCTCATCGTGTTGGTGACTGCAGTGATGCTGATACCTGGGACAAAGAATTTACTGCTGCTTGTTCAGAGAAGAATTGCCAGGACCAGCATGTTACAAGAAAGCATTGGCAAAGGTCAGTTTGGAAAAGGTTGGCAAGAGAAATGCTGGGGAGAAATTGTTGTGAAGATTTTCTCTTCTAGGGAACAATACTCATGGTTCCGAAAGACAGACAGACATGAGATTGTGATTGCTCCAAACCAGAGGAGGAAAAAAAAAAAGAAAAAAGAAAATCTACAGGGAACCATGATCATGCCTAACAGTGACTTTGAAATCTTCAAAAGGATGATGGGACTCCACAATGATGATGCCACATGGACTATGATAAAGCCATTAACACCATGGAAAGATCGACTCTGGACTACAAACTGCTCAGGACAATTTCGAGATGACTGGCTGAGATGATCCAGCCTGACAGACTACCTGAACAAGGACTTCAAACAAGCCCTGCACTTTCTCACTATGCAGTGGCAGGACAAATGCTACAGGACTTGACAATTAACCCAAAAATTTTCTTTTCAGGATCCCCTAAAGATGGAAGTAATTTTAAGAAAACGATGCCCACATTCCCAAAAGGTGGGATGGGAAGTTTTTGGTCGTTTAATGGGTTTTGGATATTGTCATTGTTTATGATGATTGGTTACAAGTTGTTAATTGTTAATGGTCAGGAAAAAAGCTGAACATAAAGACTAGATTCAGAGGTTATGTTTAAAAGAGAAAAGGAAAAAGGAAAAAGGAGACTATAGATATGAGGTAATTCACTGAATCTACCCTGAGAAAAACGATAAAGAAATAATAGGACAAATGGGTAGATCATTTTTTCTACACTAAAAAGAAAATGGGAAATATATAAAAATGACAAAATGTAGATCACTGAATCTATTATGGAAAGAAAAAAGAAAGAATATGGATATGATCAGATAAAAAGGTCAATTATTGGATCTACTTTTTTAAAAAGAAACTACTTGTTTTACATATCATAAGTAATGAAATTTTTTTTGTCTGAATTTATCAAATGTTACTGGACTGGACATTGTTATATATTAATGGAGTTTTTCACCTGAATCTGTCAAATGTTAATGGAATAGACATCATTAATGTAATCTTGACTGTGTATATTGTATATACTTATTGGATATGATTTTTCTTGTATTAGTTATAACCTTTTTTTAATTTTAGACAAAAACAGGGGAAATGTGGTGGGTATTGTGTTCCTGAAATATTGTGTGTTCCCCGAAATAAACATATCTGGGGTCAGAGAACAGACAGCCACTAGAGCAGAGCCAGAAATGGTGGCTAGAAAATGGGAAGAGTAAGCCATAACAGAAGTTTGGCGGTGGTGGTACACACCTTTAATCCCAGCACTTGGGAGGCAGAGCCAGGTGGATCTGTGAGTTCAAGGCCACTTTAGAAACAGCTAAGCATGGTGACCCACGCCTTTAATCCCAGAAACACAACCTTTAATCCCAGGGAGTGGGGGCAGAAAGAGAAAAGTATATAAGGCATGAGGAGCAGGAATTAGGGGAGAAAAAAGCATGTAGTGAGTAAAGCATTCGGCTGGTTAAGCATTCAGGCTTTCGAGCACAGTTCAGCTGAGAGCTATTGGGATGAGGACACAGAAGCTTCCAGTCTGAGGAAACAAGACCAGCTGAGGAACTGGCGAGGTGAGGAAACTGTGGCTTGTTCTGTGTCTCTGATCTTCCAGCATTCACCCCAATAACTGGCCTCAGGTTTGGTTTCATTAATAAGAACTTTTAAGATTCCTACTACAGTATGTTGAAAATAGTGTGCCTTTTTGTGTTGTTTTCAGAATGCTGGAACTTGCCACTGATGGGAATAAGAGTGATGACAGAGACTGCCAAAATCCAGTGTCCAGATAAATCTCCTGAAATCATACTCATACAAGGTAACTGCACAATTGAAGGCACCTAAGAATTTCTTAATGTGATGCAAACACAATATGAAAGAATTCATTTTATCTATGAGAAACCCAGGAACTTCAGGCCCAGAAATTTGCGAGTACAGGAAAATGTACCAGAAAGTCTAGCATGTGTTCAACAGTGATCTCATCGACTTTGAGTTACTAGACAGATCAAGAGCTCATACTGAAACTACAAAGAATAAAAGGACCAACCCTTTTTATTAAAGTCTAAGACATATTTCTCTTTCTATCTCTAAATGAGTATCTCTTAGTAAGAATGTTAAAAGAGTCCAAGTATGGGTTAAAACCAGGGTTGGTGCTATTGCTATGATTATTCCATGTTTCAGGACCCTGTGTAACATATCCCACTGTTACTGGAGTTCCAGGATGGTTATTTACATTCTGATTGCACAATGTAGTCAACTTTACAAATTAAAGCAAACTAGTATGGACCATGAGGGAACACAGTACACTACTGCTTTTATCCTTGATTTAATGAACAACCTGAGGAATTTCTTCCCTTTTGTTCCCCCTCCTCCTCTGCCCCTTCTTTCATTATTTATTTATTTTTACCATCTGTTCATTTCTACTTCCCCTCTTGTAATTCTCTTTTTTAAAAACTTTTATTTTATTTTAAAATATGTATACATTCATATATATGTTTGGGTATGAGCACTTGAGTGTAGAACCCACAGAGTCCAGAAGAGAGTGTGAGGTTCCCTGGAGCTAAAGTTACAGACAGTTATGAGCCACCTGAGATGCTTTTTGTGAACACAATTTAAGTTCTCTTCAAACATTAGGTGTTTTCAAGGCTAAGCAGAGATATATTTTAGACAGGTCATCTTCAAACCCTTCAGATATCTACAGAATATGTATGTCATTTCAAACATTTTAATAACTTAGTTTTTTTATGACTACAAGACAGGTCATCTCCTGGCAGCACCAGTCTACTTCAGAGAAGATATGGGCATTGAAGAAACTGCTTATGGAGTTAACTTTCATTGTGGCAAAAGTTAGCCATTGGGCAACAAAGTGCCCTCGAATCAACTGCTGAAAGTATGCTATCCAAAATGAACTGACAGGACACAAAACAAAGGACTACCAATCCTTGCCAAGACAAGTGTGGTTGCAGCTTTGGCAACAGGCATCCTCTGAGGGCAGCACAATATGACACCATTGCTAAAATAGCTTTGCAATCCAGAAAAGGTACAGTGCCTCTTCCTTTGAAGGCAGCTGAACAGGCAATGGACCGATGGCTTCTGGTGTGCAGTGGAACAGTACCTGAAACAGTTATTCTTGAAAGAGTAACTAGACTAATGGAGACTAACCTCTCAATGGTAGACATTTATGGTATTTAATAAGAGATGAAACTGCAAACTCTTGCTACTTTTCATTAAAAAAAAAAAAGTGTAACCAAGGAGGAACCTGAAAGCCTTAGAATGATTCTAGTAGACAAAATAATTAACTTTAAGTTTAGAAACTGACTACTTTATTAATCAAGATATCATATCTGTTCTTGTCCAGTAATGTTTTTGTGCCTCCAATAATATCTCTACATATCTGTGATGGATAATTATGGTTATCAGCTTGACATACCTGGTAAAAGAAAACATCAACTGAGAAAATGTCTCTACCAGATTAGCCTGTGGACATGTCTAGGGGAGCATTTTCTTGATTGATGATATGGCAGCATCATGCCCACTGTGGGTGTTGCTATCCCTAGACAGATGGTCCTGAGATATATAAGAAAGCAAGCCACAGTAGCAATCAAGTAAGCAGTATTCCTCCATGATCTCTGCTTCAGTTCCTGCTTCTAGGTTCTTGGCTTGATTTGCTGCCTTGGCTTCCCCTGATGATAGACTGGAATCTATAAGCTGAAATAAACTCTTTTCTCTCCATGTTCTTTTTGATCATAGTGTTTTATCACAGCAACAGCAAAGCAAAGTAGAACAGTATCTAAGCATGAATACGGCCACTAGTCTTACATTACTGATATACACTTATTATGGGATAGGTAACTTCTTTGTTTCTGAGTTCTATAAGCAAATATATAACTTGCCTAGTAGACACACTTATCACAAATGCACCAAGAGTATCATTATCAGATGTTTGCTGTTTTGATGATAAAATCCAAATTTTACATTGTGATAATGTGAACATAGATGGGAAGTATTTTGAGAGCTGAATATATTTTATATAAGGTAAAGACAAGGGAAATGGAGCTTAGAAGACAGATAATAGAAGGATACAGCTCATGGTTTCCCAAGGATACTAACCTTTTAGTGGTCATACCTTATGCCTTCTACTTTAAGTGTGGATAGGGATATTGGTTAGATTTGTAGGAAAATACTATGAGAAATTTCATGGGATTTCACTCTGATAATTGATTATGGCAAAAGTAAGATGAAATTTCTCTAATAATCCACATCATATAACAAAGCAATAGGCTATCAATTAATTCTTAGTGCCTTGCTTCACCCATGGGAGAAAGATGCCATGTTTTTGAGTGGTTTAATGGAAAGCAAGATGAGGCATGTAATTCCAGTATCTAAAACTGAGGAGGTTGTATGAGTAAATCATAAACAAAAGCTATGGAGAGAGCTAAAACCAGCCATAGTGGTATATTCTTGTATTCCCAGTGCTGGAGAGGCAAAGACAGGGAGGGGGAGAGGGAGAGGCAGAGAGAGAAGAAGAGAGGGAGAGGGAAAGATCTTAGAAAGATCTTGATTTATCTTGCTACACTTCATCCAATAGACAAAAGGCAATAAATTCTGGCAATAAACACAGTGAACATAAACATAGAGTTGCTCTAGATTTTAGTCTAACATGAAAAGATTGGATTTTGTCACCCCAATATCTTTACAATAAAATAGTTGACTAAGCTTAAAATCACCAATTTTCATAGATCATTTAGATAATGGACTATTCTAAAACCTAAAAAAAACATACAGGAAGTCAAGAATAATCACAACCACTAGAGCAGAAACTAGGGACAGAAGCCACACCTGGAGACAGTATCAGGAAAGGAAATGCTGAAACTGTTTGAAAAACTGCTAGGTTCTCATTGTAGACTATGTTGAAAGTTAAAGAACTCCAGTAGTATCCAGAATAAAGAGTATCCTATGCTTTTATGACTTTTAACTTTAAGAATCTAACAGGTTGTTAGAATGTAGATTGACTATTGGATAAAGATGGCTTTGATTTCAAACTGAAAGAGAAAAAATATTTCTTATGGTATATTTGCAGAGTAACCCATTTTTTTTAAAGAAAAGCCTGCCAAAAGAGAAGCTGGTTAAAAGAGTATACCTGATACAAATTTCATCAGGACCTAAGAAATCTGGAAGAAAAAAAAATACTCATGTCCAGGCTTCTCTAGCTTTCTAAGCAGTGGAAATTAAACACCAAATTGCATGCCCTCTTGACTTTCTTCCTCATCTAAAGTGTAAAAACAACTTGAAAAGTCCTTATGAAGTGGCCATGTGGCAGAGGTTCACTAAAACATTGAGATCTAATCATAGGATCATAGAATGCTTTCTCTCACCTCACAGCTTGCCACCACATCAAGAGGGCTCCTGTGTAATAAAAGAGGATTAAAATGGACAGAACTGAACATCTAACGAAAAGTAGACAAAAAAGACACCACAGACAGTTTCAGTATCCAACATTTTTCTCCACTGGAAATACAGGCTGACACCTAGATAGAAAAACATAAATACAGTTTAAAAGGATTTCACAAAACATCATAGATTATATTAAATGAAAAAAATCAGTTGAAAAAAAAAACAGAACAAACATTATTGGTATATTCAGATATAGAAAATATTTTAGAGTTACCAATCAGTTCAACCACATAAAATACTTGTGATTAATATTGTAAGAACTATAATGGAGAAAGTGGATAATGAAGGCACAGAAATGAGATAAAATCAAGCTAAAGACTTGAAATGCTAAAAAGATAATTATATCCACCAACATAAAATTCTCTATGAAGCAAAAAGGTTGTTTTGTTTTACAGAAGGACTCAGATAATTTGTAGCCAGAAATTGTGTCTTACAAGGAATGGTGGAAGTACTCCTTCAGAGAGAAGGGGGAAAAAGTAAAGCAGAAACTCAGATCTTCATAGAGAAAGGAAATGTACCACGGAATAAAGCAGAGGTTTAAAAAAGGCTTCATTTTATATTTGTAAGTTGACTAGCAGATAATTTATTAAAAATAAGAGCAATAATATATTCAGAGTTTATACCGTATGAACTTGGGAAATTTATGATGGCACTATGGGAAACAAAGAAAGAAATATTGAAAATACCCTGCTATAAGATTCTTGCAAAAACTGTGACATGGTAGAGCATTAATTAATACTTCAGATTTAGAGCAAGCACTAAATGATATTAGCCCCTGAGATAGCATACATATATATGTACAAATGCACACATACAAGTAGCATTATGAGGTCTCAACACGTTTTATTTTATTTATATATATTTGGGTGTGTGTGTGTGTGTGTGTGTGTGTGTGTTTAAAACAACAATTAAAGCAAAAGAGGCCATGAATTTCATAGAGACATATGGGGAGAGGGTTGAAGGAAGAATAGGGAGGGGTAAGATGGTGTAATTATATTTTAATTTAAAAAATATTAAAATGTACAGTTGCTACTTTAATAGGGATGGGAAATGAAATTATAACAAATTAATGTCAAAGAAGGAATAAAAGTTGAGAATACAAAATAAAAGTAGTGGTAAAATATATTGATTTGATTTGATAACCAGTATGGTATATACTAATATATCTCTTATTGATTTTTAAAAGTCAGTGGTCTGAGTTTATGAATTAAGAATTGAAAACTGTCAAGAAAACACTAAAAATAAGCATTAACAAGTTGAATTCTGACATGGAAACCACATTGTAAGAATACAAGTAGACAGTTTTTAAGATTAATTTTATTATTATTTTAAGTATTGCATGTGTGAGTACATAAGTACAAGCAGAAGAGGGAATTATAGCCTCTGGAGCTGAGCCGCTCAAGCTGTGAGTACTCTTAAGTCTATACAGGCTGTTAACCACTGAGTCATCTCTCCAGTACCCAACCTGATTAATTTTAGAAGAATAAGAAATAGAATGCTATTGTAAGATAAAGGAAAAGAAAGCTAATGGAACAATATTTATTTCAGGAAGAAGCAGAATTCACATCAAGGAAAATTACCAGGGTTATATGGGCAAGACATAATGATAAATTCATTAATTCTTTGATGGATGATAATATGTTTATTACATATACATTGAAAAGCACAGGGTTAAAATGAATCATATAACTCAATTACTGTTCAAAAATATATATTCTGATCATTAAAGATTTTATCACTAGTGTGAAGATTTAATGGATGCAAAGGTCAAAGAATCAGTAAAAAATAGTTGAGCAGAAAATTATCCTTAAATGAATGGACTCATAAAATACTTAACATGAAAAATACTAAAAACATATTTTCAAGTTTACATGGAATAGAATATATGTCAACAAAAATAGGCCAAATTCTGTCCATTTCATAGACACATCAATTTGAAGGGATAGAAATTATATACAGTATGCTATGAAGATACAAGAGAAAGTAAAAATGGGTAAAAAATTATTGTATTATAAAGTGCTTGGAGATTAATGAACACATTTCTGAAGAACACATAGGGCATCTAAGGAGTCTAGAGAAAAATGAAATTAAAAACACTTTGAAGTAAATTAAATGAGAACAAAGCTCACAGAAATATTTAAGAGGCGGTGAAAGCTTGAAGGAAAATTTCTAGCACTGAATATACATATTAAAAGACAAGAAACAGTTAATCTCATCACCTAACTTCTATGTTAGGGTATTAGAAAGAGAAAAAATTAAACCTAAACCTAAAGAAGGAGGAAAGAAATACTACACATTACAATAGAGATCAAGAAAACTAAAAGCACTGTTAGAGAAAAAGAGAATACCAAAGGAAATTGTTTAACACATTTAAGAAAAGTAATAAACTTCTGATCACATTATGAAAGAATATAAACTCCTAATATCTAAAACCACAGGGAAATATCAATAATGCTTTCATATAAATTAAAAGGGTAATAGAATATTTAAAACAACTATGTGCCTACAAATTTGGTGACAAAAATCAAGCATACCAATTACTTGAAAACCACCTAAATGAATATATGCAGTGACAGAAAACCAGAATTTCTCTAAATCTCTAAATCAATCAATCATCTATCTATCTATCTATCTATCTATCTATCTATCTATGATAAATAGATACAGCTCTATATCTATAAAACAATGTTCCCAAACAGAAATTAGCTTACTAATGAATTCCAAATGTGAAAAATCAAGTAAGATCATATCATAAATCAGAAGGGATTTGGAAATTGATATGAAACAGTATATATTAGAATGGGTGATTTATAAAACATTGACAGAATCAAATGATGGAGATGTGGTAGAACAGAGAAATATCCATGATAATATGTAGATATACAAGATTAGACAACCTTCTTCAATGAAAGTTTGAAACTATCTTATAAAATTCAGTATTGCAATACCTGCACTCCGTGGTTACTACAAAGATGATGTGAAAACAATACCCTCACAAAATTTGTATACAAAAATCCATAGCAGCTTTATAATAACTGCCAAAACATTAAACAAACCAAGATGTGCCTCAACAGATGAGTGGATAAACTGTTTGGAACATCTATACAATAAAATTACAATTAGTGATTAAAAAAAAGAGTTAATAAGCCAAAAGAAGACTTGGAAGAATGTTACATGAATCCAAGTTTATACCATTATGAAAAAGGCAAAGTGCTTAAAATTAGAAGTCAAAATGTTGAAAACTGTTTAAAAAGTAAGCGATTCAGAGGTGTTCAGGTCGCTAGAGTGATGAATAAGTGGAACAGATTGTTTGGGGGGATTGTTGTTTGGAACCTACAACTATCACTTTATTAAACCAGCGTAATCCTTAACTGCATTATAAATGTTTATCCTTATACCCACAGATAAGTGTAGTACTCATCAATACCAAATGGTTAGCCCTGAAAACATATACATGCAAATAACATTACACAGAGTGGTTCTATTCATATGTTTAGATTATATAACACATATGCAACAACAATTAAAGGAAAAGAGGCCATAAATTTGAAAGAGTGCAAGGTAGGGGTATATAGGAGGGATTAGAGGAAGGAAATTGGATGGGGAAATGATGTAATTATATTACAATCACAAAAAATGAAAGGATGAGTTAGGCATGGTGATGCATGCCTTGAATCCCAGCACGCAGGAGACAGAGGCAGGGGGATCTCTGTGAGTTCAAGTCCAGCCTGATTTATAAAGCAAGTTCTAGGACAGCCAGGGCTACACAGAGAGACCTTCTCTCAAACCTCCCCAAGTTAAGCAAAAAGAAAAACATGTCATAAAAAACAGAATATTTTTCAATTCAGTGCATTGATTTTGTATGATACTACACTTGTGAATTCTGAAGCTTCTGTTAAATAATTGTTCCTGCTCTTACAAAGTAAATTTTATACTCTCTAGTGTTTACATGCACAAGCAAATTCATATAATTTGTACAATATATTTATATGTTCAAAGTATCATACAGAATTATGAAAAATGTATTTGATTTTAAAAACATTTAAAACCTTGCATGTACAGTTCAATTGGCAGTGTTGGTATAAATAGTCCAAAATTCACTCACAAGAATATTCATCTTATTAATAACATTTGCAAGCAGAATTGATGGCACAAACCCTGAATACTAGCACTTAGGTGGATGACATATGTGGATCTAGAATTCAAAGCTGTCCTGATCAATATGGCTACTCCAGGATCAGCCTGGGTCATACAGTGAAACCCTCTCTTAAAACTGAAAAATTAAAATAAAACAGTCAAAATGTGTATAACAGAAAAAGGTTGAACACATCCAAATAAACCAAGAAACTAAATAACAAACACTATATTAAATGTAAAGAAAGAATATAACTGGGAAAATGATGAATTATTCAGTAGTATAGAACACTAATTAAAGTCAGTTATTTGAAAATCTTTAGGAGATCAAATACAAATAAGACAACCAGAAACCTAATACTAAGAAAATAAAGTACACAAGACAGGTAGATACAGAAGAGACTAAGCACTAAAAATGTAATCCTATAAATAATACCAACATATCAAGATTAATGAATGATAAACACAAAAGTTCAATTAATAAACTCAAAGTAAATTTGAGAATTACCATCTTTTATTCCCTAAAAGGTGAATTAATAAAGCAGTATTTCAGAAAAAGACAAAATAGACATTATCTATTTCATGAAGAACGTAAACAATGTCATGTGTACAGTACAACTAACAACAAAGTAACTTTTAAACAAACATGATTTTCCTGATAAAAACTGAGAATAGCCAGTAATAATTCTCAGATAATTAGGTTTATTATTCTATCCTCTGTACTAGTGCATACAGTCTACAAATTTTATAATATATATGTATGTATGCATAATTCCTATAAGTTTGAAAACGAAGTTACCAGTTTAGAAAGTATATCAGCATAAAGTCCACAAAGAAAAAGAAATTCTGCCAGGCGGTGGTGGCACAGGCCTTTAATCCGAGCACTCAGAAGGCAGAGCCAGGCAAATAGTTGTGAGTTTGAGGCCAGCCTGGTCTACAGAGTGAATTTTTCTGTCTCGAAAAACCAGAAAAAAAAAAGAAAGAAATAGAAATCTTTAACTACACAGTAGAAACTCAAACTGCATTCCACACCAAGGCACTATCAAAGTATATGGAAAACTAACTTCAGCACCCACTCCATCAAGTGTGAACAAATGAAGGAATGAATCATCAACCCATATAAACCTTTCCAAATCATGCAAACAGACAGGAAATTACCACCAGTTTTATAAGTAGTGTTCCTTGGTACAGAGGCTGGATAAAAATAACATTGGAGACACCTCACAGAGATATGATAACTTATGCAAATTCGTAATACATCAAGTACAGCAGAATGATGATACCACAATTATAAAATGCTATACACTGAAAATCACTGTATAAAAAAGGTGAAACATATGTGATTATGAGCAGAGAAACATGAAAAAGCCTTTAAAACCCCAAACCAATTCATGATGAAAAATTCCCATTTCAAAATTATAGAATAATCTTATTAAAAGTATAATATTATAAACATGTTGCATAGAGTCCACAGTTCATTAGTGTATGATATTGAGATTATTGATAATTAGAGTACTCATATAGGATAAGAATAATAAAAGGAAGGGGTAAGAATGATAAAGACAGATAATAATGATAATGATAATATCTCTCAATTGTTTTTTTAAAGTTATTAGGCCACCAACTGATTCTAGCCACCATTACTGAAAACCCAGCATCTTAATCAAGCAGTATTGGAAATTGAGCTTATCCAAATGCAGAAGACTTAAACTGGATCCTAATCTTCCTGAACACCACCACCACCTTTAAACCAGGTCAAAGGCCATATTTTGAACATGAAAGGTGGAACTCAAGCATTTCAAAGTATATCTGGGGGCAAAGACTTTCTGAATAAGACTCTAAAAACACTTGGAAATAACAGAATAAACAAATAGAAATCATATGAAGTGAAAAATTGGCACAACAAAAAAAGAATTAGTGTGAAAATGTCCCCTAATAACAAAAAATCCTTGCCAGCTCTTCATCAGACAGGGATTACTACGATGGTTATATATAACAAACAAACAAAAAAAACCTAAAAGGAAATACACAATAAATATCTGATACCATTGAAGGCTATTCTGATGCCAGAGGTCTGGGCTACTAGAGGGGGCCATGTTGGTATCAGAGGGTCACACTGCTGTGGTGGCCATGCCTATCTGAGTGACTTGCACTGCTACATGGGGCCAGGGTGACATCTGAGCCCAGGTTGTTGATGAGTTGTCTGAGTCCATGGTCCTACCACAGCCTGTTTTTGTGCTGATGTCTGATAAGTTTTAGGCCTCCTGAGGCCTCTCTACCTTTCTACAAACTGAATCAGACCAAATTGGAAAGCCCAGGTTTAATGGGTAAAGCGCTCTCGGCTGATTCCTCGGGGCTGCAGGGAGGAGACTTGAGACTGGAAGAGCCACGAGTCTGTTTTCAGGGATGCCACTTATATATCTCCTGAGCCTCTCTGGGCAAGGAGCTATGTTTGGTGGGCTCTGAAGGGGTGGGGCGGGTTTGGGGAGGAGATGTGTGAGGTGGAGCTCCCACCCAAAAAATGTCCATGGCCTGTGATGCCACCCAGGGGCTAAGCTGCATCCAGCGGCCATGTTGGGGGCCAGGAACCATACCATCACCAGGGTCATGCTGATCTAAGCGGTCTGTACTGCCACCTGGAGCCATGGTGCTGTCTGGGCCAAGGTTGTTGCCAAGGGCCTTGTCTGGGTCTGTGACCTTACTGCAACCAAGGTCTGTGTTGATGTCCATGGCTCCTTATATCATTGAAGGCCATGCCGATGCAAGGAGTCTGGACCACCATCTGGGACCATGTTGATGTCCAAGGGTCACACAGCTGTGGTGGCCATGCCAATCTGAGTGACCTGCATTTTCACCTGTGGCCATGATGACATCAGGCCCTGGGATGATGCCAAGGGCCATGTCTGTGTCAGTGCCCCAGCAGTGGCCAGGGTCTGAGTTGAAGTTCATGGCTCCAGTTACCACTGAGGCCTTGTGGATGCCCAGGTATGGATAGTCACCTGAGACCATGTTACTGTCCAAGGGCCTTGCTGTCACTGGGAACATACTCATCTGGGTAGTCTGTGCTGCCATCAGGGGCCATGATGATATATGGGACTGAGCTGCTACTAAGGGCCATGTCTGGGTCCATAATCTTGCTGCAGCTGGGGTCTGTGTTAATGTCCATTGCCCATGTTGTCACAGGGGTCATAGGAACCATGTGTGTTGAAATCAAAGAGCCTTGCTGAGCTGACCTGCTCCTCACTGGTCATATGATAGCTGCCCTTTGCTGGACACCACAGCAGGAGAACCAGCCCCACCCCCAAGGGAAAGCCGCCCCCCTCACAGCACTCAGGAGAGATGAACCCACCTTTTACCACAGGTAAGGGAAAGCTAGCTTTGCCCCTTGCCTGAGGGATTTGGTCCCAGTGGCTCACACCCACCAGTTCAGCTCTCACCCAGACCCACATCCTGGGCCTTAAGTGGCCCACTCTAACATCTACCCCATCTATGACATCCTGGAGTGAGTGAAGGGACTGGTCCTATGAACAATAGCCACAGGATCTCCATGACTTGGGGCAACAGCAAGATATAAGAAAGGAGTTTCAGTGAGGCCCCAGTGATGATGGAGTGCCAGAGGCCTTGAACCAGACCAATGACTCATTGCAATGAACATTTTTTGGTTGGGGCTAATGGGACAAAAGGGTGTGCTGTGTGACACACTACAGTTCCCAATGCCATTAGAATGATTGAAGAGGAGTGAGGTTTTGTTTGTTTGTTTTGTTTTAAATTGATTTTGGGGGATTCTTTGGAGGGATACTGCAGGGCAAGGTTCATATATGGTAGGACTGGAAGGTCAGTGGGATTGGGATGCATGTTGTGAAATTCTCAAAGAATCAATAAATAATTAAGAATCAATAAAGAATTAAATTATAAATGTAATTAAGTTATATAATTTAAGTTATTACACTTTAAGTTATATAAATAAGTTATAAACATAATTAAGTTATAAAAAATCACCAGTAAAACTTGATCTATTTGTGCTATACATTTTGTGGGATTTTTGTATTTTTTTTACTTCTTGAGAAAGAACATGAAATAAAAAATAAGCATATTATGGAATTTTAGGCTTCACTTACCAACAAGTAGGATTTTTTAAAATAATAAATCACAAAAAATATATTTTAAAAACTGAAAGGAAATACACAAAAAAATAGACAAGCAATAAAATTGCTAATTGTTTTCTCTAATTTAGAATATTTACAACAAACAGTGCATTAAAAGGGAAATGAAAGCTGGGCAGTGGTGGCGCACACCTTTAACCCCAGAACTTGGGAGGCAGAGGCAGGTGGATCTCTGTGAGTTAGAGACCAGCCTGGTCTACAAAGCGAGATCTAGGACAGGCATCAAAACTACACAGAGAAACCCTGTCTTAAAAAAAAAAAACAGGAAAAATGGGGTGGGAGGATGAGACTATTAGAGATTGGAAGAAGATATGGGGAAGGTGTTCCAGGATATCAGAGGGAAGTAAAGAGAAATAATATGATCAAATTACATAATATGCTTGTGTGAGTAAGAAAGAAACCAAATACATTACACAATTAATATATGCTAATAATACTAAAATGAATGCACAACTAATATTAAATTATATAATTTAATTCAGAAAGTAGATGTACAAAAGCTCATTATAGGAACAACAAGGCCTAGTCAAACAAAATAAGAAGCTGACTAGAATATGTAACAGACTATATAGTATTCAAACAGCAGCCATATAGAATGTACATATATAAAAACCAAAAGAAAGGCACACAAAAACTTAGACTTAGTAAAATGAGTCACTAATAGAGATACATACAGTTTATTCTTCATAGAAGACAGTATTGTAAAGACAATTAATCTTTAAAATATACTTTGATAATATTCTTTGCCCTCCCATAACTTCTCCTACCTAGATCCTCCTGATCCACCCAACTTCATGCTCTCACTTTCTCTCTCAAAACATAGAAGCAACAAAAGTACAAGACTCAAAGTAGACAAACTAAATGTCTTATTTACTGTTCTATTGATGTGAAGAAACACAATGATCCCATTACCAAAGTAACTCTTATAAAAGGAGCATTTAATTGAGGGCTTGCTTACACTTTCAGAGGCATAACCTATGATCATCATGGCAGGAGGACGGGTGGCAGGCAGAGAGGCAGGCAGTCAGGCATGGGACTGAGAGTTTACATCCTGATTCACAGGCAGGCAAAGTGAGAGAGATTGGATCTTATGTGGCCTTTTGAAACCTCAAAACCAATCTCCACTGACTTCCTCCAACAAGGTCACCTATTCTAACAAGGCCACACCTCCTTGTTCTTCCCAAACAGTTCCACTAACTGACCAAGCATTCAGTATATTAGCCTATGGAAGCAATTTTCATTCAAACCAGCAAGCTAAAGAAAAGAAAATCAATAAGACAAAAACAAACAAACAAATAAATAAATAAGAGGTGGTGAAAGATTCCAAGGAAACAGCATCTTTCAGACATGACAGGACTGGTACACATATGAACTTATAGAGACTGTGAAAGGACACACAAGACCTGCAAAGGTTCAAACCAGACAAAATCCCAGAATTGAGAAAGGAAATTGAACAAAAAGTCCCACCTTTAATCAAGAAGCCATTTGCAATCGATACCTGCTGGGAAAGGGAAAATCAGTTTTTTTCAATGGAGGGTACCATTTATATCAACCACATTCCAGGTTAGACCTCAGGCCCAGAAGTAGGATAACATAATTAATTTTAAATTGTTGACATGTATAATTGTCTTACACATGGCCATGAAAATGACAGATAAAGTTAGTCTTCTGTTCTCATAATTGAAATCAACAATAAAGTTATTAAAGAAGAAAAGCAATATTAACATGAGAAGAAAATCCTCTAAATCTGTGTAAAACTAGAACTTGAGTGTGACTGTTTCTTGAACTTGAAGTTATGCTGTAGTCTGCCACAGAAAGTAGATAATGGAATTGGCTAGAGGACAAGGTTTAAATTTGGCCTGTTTCCTCTGCTGTGCCTTGCAACAACATGTTTTTACTTCTTCATTAAAGGAATTTGAGGTAGCAACTACACCTGTCCTACCATGGGATCATATTAAGACAGCACAAATATTTGAAAAACTTAAATATGAGTCAAAATATTGTAATAAACCATATAAAACTTGCTAAATTGAAGAGAACATATAATGAATTTATAATCATCTTATCAAAATACATTTAGAATTGTGGAAAAGAATAGCAATTGTCATTGTTACTAACACCTGCCTAATCAATGTAGACATTTACCCTGGAATTATTTTTCTAATTTTTATTTTGAGACAGATAGAGAGATATATAGATAAATAGAGGAGGGGACTTTTCTGCATGTGTTCTGGATATCAAACTCAGATTGTCAGGCTTGTATAGCAAACACTTTTATTGGCTGAGCCATTTGATTGACCCCCACCTCCACTGAAATTTAAACATGCACTTATGTCTGCCAGTATATTATCCAGAGACATGGTTCTTAGGCTAAGGTGTCCCTATCCCTCAGTTTCTTCTTGGAGATGCTGAAGGTCATGGCTAAAAGAATAGGATGAGTACGTATCACAAAAAGTTGTATTTATAGTCCTGCCCCACAGTAAGTAGAGGACACTGAGGTGAGAACAGGAGATCCACACTTCAAATTATACAATATCCCACATCCTTAAACCATGACTCATTTACAGCAACTAGATCACATAGAAGTGGCCAGATCAAGCACATAAATACTTATTATCACCAGTCTCAAGAGTTGATGACTATAACTTGAATGTAAGGCCTCAAAACAATAGATGTGAGTTAGCTGAGCACAAACAAGAAATTAAAAGAAACTTAATGAGATTTGGGCAATTTATTCCCCAAATCACAACACACTATTTCCCTGAAAACTTGTTTATACAAATCCTTACTCACGTTCTGGTCACCTGAGTTCCTAAAATGATAGGCCTACAGTCAGTTCACATTTGCAGTGTGTCTTAGAAAACAAAGGCATTAGTGGGAGGCTTGTGGACTTAGGCAGCTGGAGAGAGATATAGTACCATTTGAAGTTGAGAGAGGCCCATGGTAAAGACTAAGGGGAATCTATACTTTAGAACTGGGTGGAGGGAAAATACCCAACATGCCACTGAGCAGAAGGGGTGAGTACTAGTATGAGTATTCTCTCACTTTGTCCTCAGAAAAATAGGGGGGTGGGAGCTTTGTTCTAAAGGTGGATTGATATCATTAGGTGAGGACCAAAGTCTAGAAAAGAACCTGTATGAAAAATTTGACCACAGAGGGACTATATAAGTAATAGCAAGGCCCTAAAATATCCCCCCTTGTCAGTACTAAGCACTATTAGTACCAGGGTTTCTCCTGAATGACACGGTAGGTGTAAAATGCTCATTTATTTCCTACTGAGTCCTACTTGGGAAAACTGTAGTGTTATTTGTATCAGAACAACAGAGGGAAGTGGGGCTCTGGACATTGTAAAAAATACATGTGATAGTCATGAAGGTAAACCAAGAAGTTACAGGGTGCCCCAGGAAAGCCCTTGTTCTCACCTCAAAAGTCCAAGAAAAAGAATGGCATGCAGCAGCCTAAGAAGATATAACATTCATCACAGGATTCTTACAAAACACTTTGACCAGAACAGAAACTTAGTACATTCCTGGGAAGGTGCCCTCAAAGAAAGCAGCATGGTGCTCTGCTTCAGACAGAGACGTTTTTCTCCCTCCTGGTGGTATCTTTCTTACTTGTTTTCATTCTCCTTGGTCCAGATTCCTGTCTCATCAGTGTCCCTGCCAACATTCTTACATTCTGTTCTCCCTGAGCCCAGGTATTATCTTCAGATCCCGCAATAATCAGAGATGCTCCTGGGCCAAACCTCAACTTATGTTAGGAAGGCCAAAATCTCCATGGTATTCAAGCTGCTGCCAAGGAAGAAGCAGAGTTTCTTCCTTTTGGGCAAAAGGAAGATCTCCCAATACCTGACTTCCTAGCAGTCTTGGGAGGCTGTGTCCACTGCTTCCCTTAATACAGATGTTTCAGGCTAAATTGTGAAGTAGGTGCTAGGAGTCCTAATGCAGGTACCCAGATGTTTGAGATAGGCGCTGAGGAAAATGTTTAGGTTTCTCCAAGTCAGCAGCCTACACTCGGTAGACAGGAAATCCAAAGGGTATTTCCCTGAATTTTTCAAGAGAATTTTGGCCCTCATGGATCTGGTTTTTGGATTTGAGTTCACCAAAGTCAATCCTATGAATCATCTCCATCCTTTTATAGGTAAGTTAGATCTCTCCATCGAGGGAAGTCTTAGTGATAACTATAGGTTGTCCAAAACAGGTCAGTTAATGACTCTCCTGTGAGTTATCTTAATGGAAGGCAACTGTATCATTGAGGAATTGGTTGAGATACCTGTATATGCTGGAGGTATATGCTGATAGCATATATATATAGCTGAGAGTTCCCATTGGTTTCCAGAGCACATGCTAACACCAGCAAGATCAAAGTTTTAGAAGTTTTAGCTAAAGTCAGGAATAGTTATTCTTTCCAGAGTGTATGAGAAGCCTCTGTGAGGTAAGGCATAAAGAACAGGAAGGAAAGTTTCAGTTTGCCAGACACTGTTAACAAAGCCAGGGCTCATGTCAGGTATGTGGACCGAAGCTCCTGCCACATCTGGTTGGGATGTAGTTTTCATTTTGGATTTCTAAGTAGGGGAGAGTTTATGGGTAGGAGGGAAAAAAGTATGTGTCTTACCACCCTGTTAAGCAAGAGCAAAGTATACTCATGTTTTTCCTTTGTTAGTTTGCAGATGTTTAAGTGACTAAAGATTAATTTGTTTTATAATTTGTCTCTTAACAGCTTCTCTGATACATTCACTAAAGTTTGTTAAGTTTGGTTGTTTTTAACAAGTTGGAATACCTTAAAGATTCTTTACACTACATTATAAGGTAACTTGTCATTGGAAAAATAATTTTTATGGAAATGTGGTATCACACAATGGTAAAATGAAAGTCCAGTGGTTTATTCATAATTGGCTGAGTAACTTTTGCCTTTTGTTTATAATATCAACTGAAATAGCATCAGGTATGATTGTGTTACTCAAAATGTACTAGAAAAAACTGTAATACCTTAAGCCTCTTATTCATTGAGCTATCATTTCTTATAGATCCATATTTTGTTCCATTAAAAGGACATTTTAGTCAGGTTATTTAGAATATAGTTAGCCAAATGCTGATGCAGGGTTCAATATTTAGGTAAGGATGAAAGGAATAAGAATATATAGTTGGAAAATAGGAAGCACTTGGGGGTGAGGCTGAGAGCACTTCACACCAAAAAAAAATGGTTATTTTCCTATATCCAAAGATGAACAACCTCACACTAAATTTAGATTTCATTAAATAATCACTAAGCTTGAGTTCTACTTTCTGACCACAATTTGTCTGATTTGTATTGGCCCTTGGACAGAATAGTGTCCAATATATTCAGAAAAGAAAATTCTCTGTGGCAATTGTTACTATGTACTATGACCTTTTTCCTGCAAACTTCCCATAGGATATACAGAAAAACCACTAGGAAATTTCAGATAAATGGCACAATATTGCCAAACCAAAGAAGTTACAGAGATACTAGCTTGAGTCTACTCTTAGTCCTAGAAGGCTGAAACATAGTTTTCAAGTTGATATTTCATCACCCAATGTCCATTGTTCTTAGATGCTTGAGAGCTTTGTTCTGCATGAATGATCTGGTACTGCAAGTTTTCCCATAGATGGCCTAAGCAATAGGTGATTCTAGATCTATTAACTATTATGCAAATCTAGATCTTTAATTTATTTCACCATTACAAGACACTTTTCTCAAATCTTCCCCAGAGCATACTCCTCCCACTTTTGGAGTCTGACCTGCTGCTGGAAAACTCTTTACTGCATCTTCTTCATTCCACTGATTTAAAACGTTTGAACTCCCTAGGGGTCATCTACCTCATCTTCCTATTCTAAGTCAAGAGACATATTGAATGTGTCACTTGCTCTCTCCCCCTTTATTCTCTATACTCTTCATTTATCTTATCTGTATTCCTTATTTTTAATGTTTTCTTTTACTAGATTATTTAGTTTGTATGTATGGAGTTTGTAAATCATTTGTTTATACACTTAATATGTTTCAAGTACAAAAGTAAATTTTGGGTTTTGTACAAATATAATAAACTGCAAAATTTTACTTCTAATTTTGTAACCCAGAACATGTCAATAATGCATTGTAACAGGTGTTTCTTTGGTGCTATTTGTGTTATTGATAACAATGCCATGAATTTCATTTATAGGGTCACAAGGATGATGATGAGATATATAGGCCATAAGTCCAATAAAATAGAAATAATTGTGCTAGGCATGGTGGCACATTCCTATAATCGCAGTAAAATTTCAGTAAAATGTAAATTTTCAAATGTTAGCACATTTGGAAAATTGCAAGTTCATCAGTGGAGGCAAAACTTAAATTTAATTATGCCATGGAGTGTTTGGGATGAGAGAATGGAGAAGAAAGGCCAGTCTTACAAATGTATAAGCTTTTGAAGTTCTCTACTTCACTATTTTTGAGGCTTCTACTCCACTATTTACTTCTGTGATATGAACTATTTCACCATGTATATTTAGTTTCACTATTTATATTTCAAATAGAGAGCAGAAAATTCCAATATTGCTGACTTAAGGGTGTTAGGGTCCCCAAATCACTTCACAAAAGACCTCCATTCATGTTTGCAAAATCAAGAGTGTTTATTTCTCCCAAACGAATTCCAGCGTGCTGGGGTCAGTTACACAACAAAATGGCACTGACCCTCAGAGAAGCTCACAGTTACTCTGAGGCCAGCCATGGTACCCATCAAGCCATGCATGGGATGCACTCTGATAGGAATTCCCACCACGCCCCCAAGGTTGCACATGCCTGGTAGTTATTTCTGGGTCATACATGTGTGGTTGTGTAAAGCGTGTGGCACAACCACATGATCTATGTGCATGTGTGAACTAGTCACATGCCTGTGTGCACAGGTAGAGCTTGGCCTTTAAAAGCTGGCCCCCATGTTCCCCTGCCCCCTTCACGCACATGTCCTTTCACAGGCCTCATCACATCTATCCTTTTCTCCTCATCTTAATAAAACTCTTCTTAGTGGATTCTGTTGTGTTTCGTGACTTTTCCTCACAGGGTAAGAGCACCACTAAAAACCAACATCTGGTGCCATGGCACAATGGGCCATACCAGGCACTCTGTGCCTGGAAACCTGGAAACCAGGTGTGGCTTAAGTGGTGGCACTCATGGCTGGCCATGCTGATGAATATTGCAGTGGTGGAAGAATCACAAGCCATGGTTACCTTTCTAGAGCTTTATTGAGAGAGAAAGAGAGAGAGAGAGAGAGAGAGAGAGAGAGAGAAAGGTCGCACAGAACAGGGAGAATATGGAAGGAAAGGCGATACAAAAAGAGAGCACAGACAGAGAGGGCACACTGGCCTTTTAGGCTGGGATGCTGTCACAAGCTGGTGATGTAATTAAGGACATAATCCTTATACCAGGGAGTCTTCTCCATTCATGACAGCACACTGTCCATTTGCCTGGTTGCAGGGTCCTACACACAACACTGCTACTTTGGGGGATTGGTGAGTCCCCCACTTTTCAGCCAGCATAAACAGTCTCCTGGATCTTTGGGGATGACTGTTGAGTGTCCGGCATCCCTCTGGTATTCTTGAAACTGGGGGAACCCCCGACCATGGTCTTCACTAGCTACAGTGTCAGTCCCTATCACAGTCTTGAATTTCTAGCCATCTCTCATGTCTGCAGTTTGAGATACATTCCTCGAGGTTGGACTCCCGCCTTTGGCTGCATCCTCAGGCTGTGTAAAGCTGACACGTTTTTCTGGCTTGACAAAGGAGTAAATGCTGTCCAGATTCCTGGGGAATCATTGCCTCACATGACATAGGCCCCTGCCTTGAAGCTGATGAGTCATCTGGCAATTTGTGCCTGGTACAGATTCATCGTTGGCCTTAGGGATACCTGGGGCCTTGGCTTAGGATCATGCTTTTTTGTTTGTTTCTATACTTATTTATTTATTTATTTATTTATTCATCCATTCATTCATTCATTCATTCATTCATTTATTTAATTTTCTGCCTCTCTGCTGCAGACATGGGAAATAAGGCTTCCAATCCCGTAAGTCCTAAATCTCCTCTAGGATGCCTTCTTGAAGCTTTAAAACCTCTCAGCTTAATACCTTGCTTAAAGAATCCTAAACTTGTCCATCTCTGTACTAAGAGATGGCCCAAATATGTCTTAGAAAATAACAAAAAAATGGCTGCCGAGCAGCTCCTTAGATCCCGATATTTTATGGGAATTACCTAACTTCTTCCAGTGAACAGGCAAATGGAAAGAGTTGCCCTATATCGTAGCTTTCTTCTATCTAAGTGCTAAACTGTCTCTTCTGGATTCCTTCCCTCCTGCTCATATGCTCTTATCTATGCCTGAACCAGACAATTCCCTGACTTCAAATCTCTGGCCCTAGATCCTGCAAATGAACCTCTGCCTATCCAACTTTTCCATTCCCACCCCTACTCCCAGGGTGCCTGTTCCTTCAGCTCCTCCTCTGACTTCTTCTTCTTCCTCCTCCTCCTCTTCCTCTTCTTCTTCTTCAGCAGCAGCACCTGTTTCCAAAGGCCTGGCTCTGGCTCCAACCTTTACTCCTACTACCCACTGGCCCAGGACCATGTAGTGGGAAAACAGCCCTCTCCCCCACACCTGCTCTGTGCCAGACTGAGATCAGCTCCTGGCTAGGTAAGTTTCCTTCTCAAGCGCCAGACTCCCTATCTGTTCCAGAGACCAGGGCTGCCTCAGCTCCACCCGACCCTTTCTGGTGCTGAGGGCTTCCTTTGTTATGTGGGACCCCTTCTCCAGAAGATGTTCTGTTGAAGGGAATTTCCCATCCCCCACCCTCATTTTTACTCAAGACTTACCACAATGGACTCATTGTTCTAGGCTTCGGGTCCCTGGCATAGACTTGCCATTCAAAGTCTGATCCCCAAAAGCCCTGCAGGGTCTTTTACAAAATCTGTTCAAATCGGGGCTACAGAACTGCTCTATGTCCATGGTTTTGGGTTTTACATTCTCACCCTTCCTACAGTGGCCAATGTCTCTCAGCACTTATCCATTCACTGCTGGAGACACTGACCCCTCCCTCACTTCCCCCAAACTCTACCTACCCACTCCCCTCCTCTGGGACTACAAATCTAAGACCAAATTCCTTCTCCTTACCCTCCTTCTTATCCTCCCCTCCCCCCACTGTTCTGCCCATCTCCCAATGCCTCAGATTACACATTGGCCTAACGCCCCCAAATCTTCCCCAAGTCCTACAGTTCCCTCACCAATTTCTGTCATGGGGGGTGGACAGGATCCCTTCCTTCCCACTTAAAACCCTGACACTTCCCTGCATTCTTGCAGGGTGATTTTTCTCACACTCTTTTTCTGGTCATACCTGCTTGCATCTCTGCTTGGTCTCAATGTTCTCAGCCTTTTTGAGGCCATATTCACCTTGGCCCCCATACTCTCCTGAGTATTTCACAGGCCCATTCACAAGGGTCCTCTAGATATGTCAGCCTCTGCACCAGCTTCAAAGGATACCAACCAGGCAAGGGCTGGCAGATGGACTTCACTCACATGCCCACACCTAAAGAACTCTGCTACCTCCTAACTATGGTTGACACCTTTATCCTCAGGAAAGGTTGAAAAGGCCAATGGACTCATCGAATGGCACCTCACCAAGATCTCCACTGAACTCAGGTTATCTTGGCCCTCCCTTCTCCCATTGCCCTTATCTGCCTCCAGGCCACCCCATGCTCCCCTACAGGCCCGAGCCCTTTTGAGCTCCCTTACAGAAGTCCCTTCCTCCTCAATCACCACCTCCCAGCCCAAACTCCCCTACTGACCACCTTCCCCACCTCTCTCTTCTGAGGTCCATTCATACTGTGGTCCTCACCATCCCCTCAGCTGCCAAGCTCCTGGGACATCCATGTTGGTACCATCTCTTCCAAGCTCAAGGGGGCATCTATTCAGGATACATGGTCTGTCCAGCAACTGGGACCCTCCACCCTCCGGTTTTCCAAGATGTCCCACTAATGGGCCTATCTCCCCTTCTGCTCTTTACAACTAGGGCAGATGTTAATGATCTATTTTTTTCCTAGAAACTTGCCTTCTTTGCTTCCTAAAGAAAAAAAAAAAAACACAGATGCCTGAGGTCCCCAGGATGACAATTAACCAGATGCTCCTTCACTCACATCTGCTGAATGTGAGTTCACCAGTTCCTGACTCCTTCCCCACATCGCCCCATGCCTGCAGGAATTAGTCAGACTTGAACTGGCATTCCTATACCCAAAGAATCTGGAATGTTTAGATGGGAGCTCTACCTCAAACCCTGGTATCCCTATACCCAAAGAGTCTGAAATGTTTGGGTGGGAAATAATCTTGTTAGCATTGATACAGGAGACAACTTTCTGAACACAACACAAATAGCACAGGCACCAGACTGACAGTTAATAAATTGGACCTCATGATATTGAAAAGTTTCTGTAAAGCAAAGAATACCATCAATAAGAAAAATCTCAAGTCTAGAAGATGGCCAAAGATCTTCACCAACTCCATATTTGACAGAGGGCTGATTTCCAAAATATATAAAAAACTCAAGAAACTAGATATCAACAAACCAAATATTCCAGTTTTAAAAAAAAAGGATTACAGATGGAAATAGAGAGTTCTCAACAGAAGAATTTCAAATGGTCGTGAAATACTGAAGGAGATGTTCAACATCCTTAGCCATCAGGAAAATGGAGATCAAAACAACTCTGAGATTCCATCTTATACTGGTCAGAATGGCTAAGAAAAAGATAAACACATGCTGGAAAGGATTGGAGCAAGGGGAGCACTCTTCCATTGTTGGTAGGAGTGCAAACTTGTGCAGCTATTTTAGAAGTCCATGTGGCAGTTTCTCAGAAAACTGGGAATCAATCTACCATAAACCCCAGCTATACACCTCTTGGGCATATTCCCAAAGAATGCTAAATCATAGCATAAGGAAACTTGTTCAACTATGTTCATAGAAGCTTTATTTGTAATATCCAGAGCCTGGAATGCACCTACATGTCCCTCAACCAAAGAATGGATAAGAAAATGTAGTACATTTACACAACAGAGTATTTCAGCTGTTAAAAACAAGGTCAACAGGAAATTTGAAGGCAAATAGATGGAACTAGAAAAAAATCATCCTGAGTGAGGTAACCCAGACTAAAAGACAAACATCGTATGCACTCACTCATAAGTGGATTATTATCTGTAAAATAAAGGATAACTATGCTACAATCCCCAGGCTCAGAGACTATGTAACAAGGAATGTTCATTGGTGGTGGGTGGGGGGGAGACACACAGATCTCCCTGGGAAGGGAAAATGAAGAGATTTCATGAGTGGATAGGGGACAGGTGGGGATAGGTCATGAACGATCAGGTTATGGGGGGCATTGAGGAGGAGACTACTGGAAAATGGGGCATTTCGGGATCAGGCAAAAGCCTGGCACAAGGGAATCTCCCACAAATCTACAAGGATGACCCAGCTAAGATTCCTAGCAATAGTACATAAGTAGCCTGATCTGGCCATCTCCTGTGACAAGATTTGTGCCTAGCTCAATTGTCATCAGAGAGGCTTCATCTAGCATGTGATGGAAACAGAGGCAAAGACCCACAACCAAACATTAGGCAGAGAATGCAGACTTCTGCAGAACGGGGTAGGGGAGGATTGTAGGAGCCAGAGGAGTCAAGGACACCACAAGAAAACTCACAGAATCAACTAACCTGGGCTCAGAGAGACTCACAGAGACTGAATTGACAACCGGGGAGCCTGCATGGGACTGATTTAGGCCCTTTGCATATATGTTATAGTTGTGTAGCTTGGTCCTTATGTGGGACTCCTAACAGTGGGACCAGGCTGTCTCTGACTCTTTTACTGGCTTTTGGGACCCTACTCCTCATACTGGGTCACCTTGCCTAGCCTTAATACATGAGGAGGTGCTTAGTCTTACTGCAACTTGATATGCCTTGTTTTGTTGATATTCATGGTGAGACCTACCCTTTCCTAAATAGAAACTAAGGGGGAGTGGATTAGGAGTTGGTAGGAACAGGAAGGGGGTGAAAGGGAGGGTCTAGGAGGAGAAGAGGGAGGGGAAACTGTGGCCTGTGACCAGAATGTGAAATAAATAAATAAATTTATTAAAAAGAGAATATTTCTGTAGTCATAATACATTGCATATTATCTACTGGATATTGTTTACAAAAATAAAATAAACAAAAATATATAAATGAATCATCTCAAAAATTAATGACAATTCCAAAGTAAACAAAAGTAATTATATAATAGCTATAACTCACTAAATATCAACTATTTACCAATCTGTATTCCATTTAATTTACTTATTACTTTAAGTTACATCTTAGCAGATGCAATTCTATTCACAGTGTGTCCAGTCCTTGATGCTGACTCTGCATCTCTCCCTGTTCTGGCTATTTGAGAAGTGTCAATTTGTGGTGTAGAGGAGAGTGTAGGCTCTTATTTGGCAACTCCCAGCTTCAGTCAGCTGGAGACATGTATACTGGGGCTAAATCTGTTTCAGGATCCTCAGTCCTGTGTTCTCATTACTGTGTGTCCAACCCTTGGTCATCCAGTTAATTTTTTCTATAGTGCAAACAGATATGTGTGTGTATGGGAGGGGAGCAATTTCTCAAGGGTTCCCACTTAAAATGTGGTACATATACACAATGGAGTATTAATTAGCTGTAAAAAAATGACATCATGAAATTCACAGGCAAATGGATGGAACTAGAAAATATCATCCTGAGTGAGGTAACCCAGACTCAGAAAGACAAGCATGGTATGTACTCATTCAGAAGTGGATACTAGATATAAAGCAAAGGGTAACCAGACTACAACCTACAGCTCCAGAGAATCTTGGAAACAAGGACTCTAAGATTGACTAATGGATAGCCCTCGGAAGGGGAAATAGATGAGATCTCTGAAGTAAACTGGGGGTGAAGGGGGTAGAGGGGAAGGAACGAGAGATGAGAACCTGAGGCAATGGGATGGTCCAGCTTGGGGAGGCATAGAGTGGGAGAGCAATGAAGGAAGTATTTTGATAGACAGAGACATTGTGGAGTTAAGGAGAAACCTGGTGCTAGGGAAATTCCCAGGAATTCACAAGGATGACTGCAGATTAGTGGAGAAGGTGTCTGAACTAGCCTACTCCAGTAATCAGATTGGTGAATATGCTGTCATCATAGAGCCTTCATCAAGTAACTGATGGAAGCAGATACAGAGATCCACAGCCAAGAACCAAAGCTCCATGAGTCCAGTTGAAGAGAGGGAAGAGGGATTATATGAGCAAGGGAGGGGTGTGTCAAGATCATGATAGGGAAACTTACAGAGACAACTGAACCAAGCTGGTGGGAACTCATGAACTTTAGACAAACAGCTGTGGAGCCTGCATCAGATCAGACTAGAACCTCTGCATACAAAAGACAGTTGTGTAGGTTGATCTGTTTGAGGGGCTCCTGACAATGGGATTAGGATCTACCCTTGATGCATGAGCTGGCCTTTTGGAGCCCATTACCTATGGTCGGATGCCTTGCTCAGCCTTGATGCAGGGGGAGGGGGCGGAGGGAGGCTTGATCTTGCCTCAGCTGAATGTACCAGGATTTGTTGACTCCCCATGGGAGGCCTTACCATTTCAGAGAGGAGATGGGGGGTGGATTGGGGAGGGGAAAGCTGTGGGGGGATTAGGAGGAGGGATAAGAGGAGGATCTGTGGTTGGTATGTAAAATGAATAAAAAATTGTTTAAGAAAAGAACACAGAGTCACATGATGAAACTGAGCACTGGTTTATGTACCATTCACCTTTCATTCTGGTGGATATGTCACATAGCCTAAATCTGTATATAGGTTTATTTATCTTGCAGGAATATATATATTGTATTCTTTCACAGATTTGTACTTCCAGTATGTGATCTTACCTAGAAAATTTCTACATCCCTACCTTACTTTTAAACAGTTTCACAAACCTGCTGTGTTAACAGCCAACACTATTTGGCGTTATTATAACATATATTCTATCATTTTTAACCTTTCTGAAAAATCTTACATTATTTGTTGTACCTAGACAATTGACTATAATTTTAGAGCACCAAGGGTATTTATCTATAATACTCTATTTTGTGCATTAACCATTCAACATCAGAAAATCAGCTCTGTTGTTCTTACACATTCTTTGGAAATGAGTAAATTCTGTAACTCTTCTGCATATCACTCTGATTTGCAATGTGAACACACAGCAAGCCTCACATTATCTAGTATTATATTTCTCCCCTACCTTTCATACACTGCATTCTGTGAAAAATATTTGTCATTTTATTTTTCATTTCTCTTTAGGTTATTAAGTCATCCATTATTATCAGGGTGTCTGATTAATTCCAGAAAAAATATTCAATTGATTTATATAAAAAGAAACTACACAATAATAAAGCAATTTAAAATACAAAAGAAAGAATTGAAAACAAGAAGAATGGGCTTTGGATATAGCTCAGTGTTAGAGCACTAGTCTTTCACAAGCCCAGGGGTTGGATTGGAAGTATAAGATGAAGAGAAAAGGAGGGAGGGAAGGAAGGATAGAGAGAGGGAGAGAGGGGTGTCTTACAAAGAAAACTCAATATATTTCCACCAAAATCAGTATTGAAACATAACTCACTCTCTCCATTCCTGTTAAATATAGTGCTTGAAGTTTTAGCTATATCAATACAAAAACAGAAGGAGACAAGAGGATACAAAAGAGAATGGAATAAGTCAAAGTATTCTAGTCCCTGCAATAACTTATTCTATATTACCCTATGTTCAAAAGTTCAGGGTCTCATGTCATCACCTAGTCCTGCTCATCTTTGTATAATGTCAATATTTTCTGAACGGAAAATGTATGGAAACAAAGCAATGACTGGTGACAGCTCTTTATCTCTGTTTAGGAACATGTTTTTTGTTTGGGTTCCTCTCCTCATATGTAAACTAGACCCCCACCCATTCTTGGTAAGAGATATAGTTGGCCCAAGCTCACAGATGCTAGGGATTTGAGAGGCCCTTTAATCAAAAGCAAGGGAGTTCTTCATAAGATGGAAAGTGAAGGGACCACAAACCTAACAACATAAAACAGATCACACTATTTTTGTCCCTGTTCGCTACACTTACCGATGTCAGGCACTTGTTTTTCAGATATGAGGGACTGAGCAGTTCACAGAATATGGACAGCAAGGATATCAGACCACTGCTTTCTGTGAGAGAAATTCAGTTTTCTAGTATCCTCCCAGGCAGTAACTGGCATATTATTCTCTATTTAATAATGATCACCCTATCCATCATGAATGAACTTATGAAAATAACTTCAAGTAAGGAAAATGGCTTTTACTGCATACCCTATTTTAAAAAATCAGTTAATATGGAATCTGAATGCCAAATTCCACTATAAAACCAGCCATTGACTTGTAATGCAGAAACAATACAATGAAGAAGGACTGTCTTGTAAAAATTCTAAATAAGATAGAGAGCTCAAAACAGAGAAATAAAAAAACATATAATTTGATTGCATTTGATTTTACATATTTTTAATAATATGCTGAAAACTGTGCTTAACTAACATTTATGCATAGAGTAGGAAATAACAGCACAAACTTTGGAAATCTTCCTTGGCAGAAGAAAGAAAAGGGGGAAGAAGTCCTCATTCATTGCAGTTTCATTTTGCCTACCTTGTAGAGCCATTCATAGTGATTGATCTAAAATATCTATAACATGTAAAAACCAACAGTAGAATTAAAGGCTATATGAAATAATATATGTGATCTGTAGTTAAAATTTCTTAAAAGTTGTAATTTTACACTTAAAAGCAGGCAGTTTTGATGAAAGAACATTTTTTTTTTTTTTTGGTTTTTCGAGACAGGGTTTCCCTGTGTAGCTTTGCGCCTTTCCTGGAACTCACTTGGTAGCCCTGGCTGGCCTCGAACTTACAGAGATCCATCTGCCTCTGCCTCCCGAGTGCTGGGATTAAAGGAGTGTGCCACCACCGCCCGGCTGAAAGAACATATTTTTAATGTTAACATTTTATTGTTAAAAAAAGATATAAAAAACCATCTCATTGTTAACATAATTTTAATGTTAAATATGTGCCTATAGCTATTAAATACAAGATTCCAAACACAACCATGGAAAAACGTGTATTTTCATCCAACAGTATTGGGTTGACATTCCCTTACTTTCTTGGTGTAAAAACAGTGGATCTCAAACTGACTATGTGCTAAATAAGATGTGACTACATACAAAATAACTATAGAAACCTATTATAAGATTAAGATTTTATAATACCTTTTTGATGAGTACATACAAATTTAAATATCAAAAAGACAGGCATGCTTAAAAATATCAACAAACAGGGGTTGGGAATGTAGCTCAGTTTGTGGAGGATTTCTTCAGTATTCATGAGGCCTTGGTATCAATCCCAAGTGCTACATAAACTTGGGTGCTTAACTCCAGCATGTGGCAAGTTAGAGGCAGGAGTTTGAGGCCATCCTCCATCGCACTGTGAGGATAACCTATCTTTCATCTCTCTCTCTGTCTCTCTGTCTCTGTCTCTGTCTCTCTCTCTACACACACACACACACACACACACACACACACAAAGACTGATTTAATGAGGAATCTGTTACACATGGAGTTGGACACTGATCTTCATTGGAAATATATTTTTGAGACAGGGTCTCACTTGTAGCCTTGGCTTGCTTAGGACTCACTATGTTGAACAGGCTGGCTTTGAACTCACAGAGATCCACCTGCCTCTCCAATGTTTAGATTAAAGGTATACATCACCACATTCTATACTGATTGGAAAAAATTTGACACTATTAAACCTTTCTATATCCTTGAAATAAAATTGGAAGTAGCAATGATGGGAATAGATGCAATGGCAGATTTTCATAAAGATTTGCATCCTGATCACTCTCCTGTGGCCAAACTTCATAAAAGGAAATTGCAGCAATTAGAAAGAGATATGAGAATTCCTGAATATGACACAGATGCATGCTATGCATGCTGGCACAAGATATCTAATATTTGTGCAGACCAGACTGTTCATCAACTGAGATTTGCTATTGGGAAAGATCATCAAAGACAATCAAATTCATGGTAGAGATCATAACACCTGTGACTGTCTATGCAGTTCAAGAGCTGAAACCAGAAAGACTTAAAGTTCAGAAAATTTTGACCAAGATCAAAGACAGTGTTCTGTCTTTCTTCCCCTAAAAGAACCCCCCTCTATCCTGAAGATAGTTTTTTTTTTCCTTCATATATTTGATTACAGTTTACCCTCCCTCAACTCCTCTGAGGTCCTCCCTACCTCCTCTGCCATCAAAATCCACACCTTTTATGTCTCTCTTTTGAAAACAAATATGCATCTAAAGAAAATAATAGATAAAACAAGATAAAACAAAAACCAAACAAACCAGAATAGGACAAAATCAACAGAAGAAAATGAGTGAAAGAAACACATTATAGACACAGTGATACACATATTTGCCCACAAAGGAATCCCATAAAAACATAAAACTAGAAGCAATGATATATACAAAGGACTTGTAAGGTTAAAAGAAAAAAAAATGCCCTGACAAAACATTATGAGACAAAGAACCTCTGAAGATGCTACTGAGTACATTGTGTATACTACACACATCTACAACTACATCTACAACTGGGCATGGGGTGAGACCTTAAGAGTGGTTTGTATATAAAAGTGAGACTCAGTTGTAGAAAACCAATTTTTCATTTGCAACTGGTTATCAATCAGAAACAGCTTCTGGATTTTGGATGGAGGTTTGTGTTCACTTTTCCTCTTAATGCTGGGGCCTCATCTCTCACAGGCCCGTTCAGGTCCTGTGTATGCTGTCATAGTCTCTGTGAGTTCGTATATTCACCACACCAGTTATATCCAGAAGGCCTTCTTTTCTTGTTGTCTGAGCCATAGGTATGAGTGGGAATTTGATGGAGACATCATATTTAAGACTGAGTGTTCAAACATCTCTCACTCTCTGCACATTGTCCTACTGTGGGGCTCTGGATATGTTCTTATCTATTTCAGAAGGAAGCTTCTCTGATGATGGCTGATGTTTGAAGTCATTTTACGGCTACATTAAGTTTTCCCTTAGGACCCTGGCCTATCTGGTCTCAGCTTCTTGGCTACCAGAGGAGTTTGGGGATTGAATTCATCTCATAGAGTGAGTTCAATCAGATATTGGTTGGTTAGTCCCAGAGTTTTGTGCCACTTTTTCACTAGAATATCTTGCAGGCAAGTCAGCATTGTAGATCATAGAGTTTGTAGTTGGGTTGGTATTTACCTTTCCTCTGACAGAATGCACAGTACCCTTCAATATCATGAACACTAGTCTATAGTGGTAAAGATTCTAGATAGGTACCAGCTCAAACTCTCTGTGCTTAATGACTTGTGTAGGTGTTGTCTTCAGCAACAGGGCCTTACTGTTAGGTTGTAGAGAGTAACCAATAACATTGGCAATAGCCTTGGATGTTTGGGGGTTCCCATGGGGCCCCGTTGGTCAATAACTCATTGCTGGCACTTGAGGCTTCATTTGGTGATGAGAGATATCCAGTTAAAGTTCCATCTCCCCTCATTATTTGGCAATTTTATTTATATTGCCTTCATATATGTATATATTTTAGGAAGCTTCTATTATATTAGTTTCCCTTATGATACCTCAAATGGCCCTTCATTTTAGCTGGCTTTCCCTGTATTCTCTCCTTGGCCACCCTCTTCTCCCTCCCTCCCTCTTTGATCCTCCTGTTCATGCCCTGCCTCAAACTCACAGAGATCCACTTACCTCTGCCCCCCAAGTGTTGGGATTAAAGGGGTGTACTTCCACCGCCCATCAAGACTCTGGAATATTAATGAGCAAAGATTGTCATATCCTAGATAAAATGTGAAGGCCTGAATATTAGCATTGTACCTACTGGCTCTAGGGATGAGGGAAAGAGCCCAAGCAAGAGTTAAGCTATCACTGTGGGTGACACATATTCCTGTGGCATACAATGATATCTTTTATAGTGCCACTGAAGACTCTGGCAAATTGTAGACATTCTGGTTGAACAATGCAGTCACACTTAAAAATAGAGGAGTGTTAGCATTGACATCCGGAGAATGAACTATTTACTGCCTGTGTATCCTTGTTTCATAGAATAATTTGCTTTCTTCTTCCTTCCTTTTGTCAATTCTTTTCTTGTTCTAGTCAATTTAAAAGTCATTTATTTTAATAAGTGGCTTCTCATTTTAACAATTGTTGCATAATATCTCATCATGGAGAGAAGTCAGGACAGGAATTCAAGGCAGGAACCTGTGCTGTGGGATAATGCTTTTGTACACTGGTTTAATAAAATGTGGATTGGCCAGTAGCCAGGCAGGAAGTATAGGTGGGATAAGCAGACAAAGACAATGCTGGGAAGAGGAAGACTGAGTGAGGAGATGCCAGCCTGCTGTCTAGGAAGCAGCATGTAATGGCACACAGGTAAAGCCACAGAACACATGGCAGCATATAGATAACAGAAATGGTCTGAGTTTAAGTGTAAGAGCTAGTCAGTAGTAAGCCTGAGCTAATGGCTGAGCAGTTTTAATCAATATAAGCCTCTGTGTGTTTACTTGGGTCTGAGCAGCTGTGGACCAGACAGGACCAGAGGGAAACTTGCAACTATAAACCTGGAGGCTGGAACTGAAGTAGAAGCCATGCAGGAATACTACTTGCTGGCTTTCTTCTTGTGGAGCTTTAAATGAGAATTGCCCCACTGGCTCATATTTGAATACTTGGTCCCCAATTGGTAGAACTGTTTAAAAATGATTAGGTGGTATGGACTTGTTAGAAGAAATGTGTTGCTAGGGCTAGGCTTTGAGGTTTCAAAAGCTCTTTTCATTCACATTGTCTCTCTTTCTGCCTCTCTTTGCCTTGTGGTAGTGTCTCAAGATGTAAGCTTTCAGCTGCTGCTCCAGTACTATGCCTGCCTGCTGCTATGCTCCTTGCAATTATGGTCATGGATTCAGCTTCTGAAACCATAAGGCCCAGTAAACTCTTTCTTCTATAAGTTGCCTTGATCATACTGTCTTATCACAGTAATAAACAAGAAACTAAGACACATGCCAGAGCTTTATCAGCCAACTTTCTTGCGCATCTCAGGGTCATCTGTCCAAAGGTGGCACAACCCAAAATAGGCTGGGGTCTCCAACATCAATCACTAATAAAGAAAATCTACCACAGGCTTGCCCACAGTCCAAACTGGTGGGGCAATTTTCTCATTTGAAGTCCCTCTTCCCAAATGACTTTAACTTATACCACATTAACATAAATATAGGTGGCAGAAATAGTATCATATTATATTTATCACCAGATTGAGTATAGTCACATTACTAGTATTATTTAAGAATAAGAGCTATGGCATTAAAAAATACTAACTGGCAAATATTTTATTTTATTTTATATTCAAAAATGATGTAAAGTAAATTTAAAACACAATAGTAATATTATTTTGTTCAAGAAATGAATACAAATAAAAGATGTTCAATTTTTGTTTAATTCAATGTTTAATTTTTCAGTTTACTATTCTGTAAAAAAATCTATAGTTTCAAAATCTTACATAGCTTATCCAATAATTTAAGAGAAATTAAAGATTAATAAACTTGATTAAAATGGATGGTTTAAATTTTTAAAATTATTCATACACTTTGGGAAGATGAAGTATAATATCAAAGGACCACAGACCTCTCATGTCTGTTAAAATCACTGTTTCAAGTTTGCAGAAGTATTTGTTCTCAGGCCATCCCCTTACGTCAGTAGAGAGATAGGAAACCAACTCTCTTGTGTTCTTCTATAAAACATTAATTTTATTGATGAGAACTAGGTACTCATGACCTGAATACTTTCAAAAGATTTCCCAGTTGATTCCATTACATCAGGGGTTGGGATTTCAACATGAGTTTGGAGGGAAAGAATTATTCTATCAGTGCTTACTGGCTCATTTTTTTACTCTAACCATTGTGATATTTTTGAAAAACATTAGTATCCTTGATGATAACAGTAACAAATGAAAGTTGGTCGGTGAATTTTCTACATATTTTGTTACAAACATGTGCTACATTCCACTAAAAGTGACAAAAATTAGAGAGAGTGGAGCTCGTACCCAGGTCAGTAGAGCCAGTAGGTACAATGCTAATATTTAGGCCTTCACATTTTATCTAGGATATGACAATCTTTGCTCATTAAGATTCCAGAGTCTTGCCGGGCAGTGGTGGTGCATGCCTTTAATCCCAGCACTCTAGAGGCAGAGGCAGACAGATCTATGTGATTTCGAGGCCAGCCTGGTCTACAGAGCGAGATCCAGAAAGGTGCAAAGCTACACAGAGAAACTCTGTCTTGAAAAACCAAAAAAAAGAAAAAGAAAAAAAAAAAGGAGTCCAGAGTCTTGATGGGCAGTGGTACTGTACCCCTTTAATCCCAACATTTGGGAGGCAGAGGCAGGTGGATCTCTGTGAGTTTGTGGCAGTTTTAGACATAAGTATTCTCTCACCAAAGAAACTTTTCTTTACAAGAGACATATAACATTACAAAAACCACAACTGTTCAAATCACAGAGAACAACTGACTATTAAGTTCTCAGCCACAATATATCCACCTATAACACAATGCCTACCGTTAAGCCTCAGGGAACATCACAGAAGAGAGTGTGAAAAGATTATAAGAACCAGAGGACCAGAGTGTCTTCTATATATGGCAGGAACACTACATTCATGAAATACCAACAATGTGATTGCCTAAGCATGACTTGAAAAATAATAGTACCAATTGCCAATACACACAGGGGTAATTTCATAAGGTTCTTTGCCTAGATTAAGAGCTACAGGCAATTAATTGCTACTTAAATGTTTAAAAGTCAACGTGGTTTCATTATGCTTTTATATCTCCAGTTATGTCTATATACATAGAAACATGTTTATAACAATTATCCCAGGGCATATGATTCCATTTTTTGTTTCAAAGAGTCACAAAGGTGTAATTTTCCCAGTGGGTAGACTTAACACCTACTTCTTGTGAGCCTCATCATTAGGTAGATGTAATTGAGATAACAAGATTTGAATACTTACTAGGTATTTCAAAGGAACGTGGGCTGGGAGGAACTTTTGGAATGGTAATTATCCTTTGAAATATATAGGTCTAGAAGCACGTAAAGGTCTAGAAGACAAAAATATGACTGAAAATGTGTTATAGATCCTCAAAGATTCTGATCTTCTGGCAGTTGTCATGACATGTAACCTTCTGTCCCATGGCAGTTGGTTTGATTATAAGGAATAGATCATGACAAAGTTAATGATCTATCATTTGATACTAACACATTATATATCAAATGAAAGACAATAGTTTCTGAACAAAGTATATTATGTAAGACATCCTGTTGCCTCCAATTAATTCTTGCTGTCATGCTTATGTTAAGGTATAAAATTACCATGTTATAAACAGTCTATGAAGAGGAAAATATGACATACAAATTGCAGGTTGTGCTTGAAAACTGATGATGTTTTGTCAGCAAAATGAAACAATCTACTAGACAAAAATAAACCAATCCTGAAATCAGAGTGAATTTTATGGTGGCTTTTAAATTCTAGTTTAAAGGATATAAATAGGTAGACATTGTCAGCATTTTTCCTATGATCAATAAGGGAAGCAAGATCACAGGGAAAGCTATGGATCACAAAACTTGGACAAACATACTAAAGACAGAATTACAACTGTCTGTAACAGAAGGAAAGAAAGAGAAGCCACTGTTACTGCCAACATCAGGGTAACTGGCCCTCAATTCACTGAAGCTTGAGAGTTAAGAGCTTTAGTGTTGCCCAGCATATGGTGGCCTATACATTACCATGAGTTTTACCTCTGAGAATTCTGATATTTTTCTTCCAATGTAGACTGAGGATTAGATAAAGTTGTCTTTGTAGTGAAAGTAGAAAGAGAGAATTTTTTTAAAAGGCCATTGCAAGGTATGTGTTCTTCCAAATAAAGCCTGCTGGAAAAGAAACTGTTCATCAAAGCCTATGTGTCACACATTTTAGCATAGTCTAAATGATTCCCAGGAAGGTGAATATGAAACTACAGACCCTTCTTCCAAGCAGAGAAGTGAAAGATAGCATTAAACACCCTCCTGACTTTTTTCTTCACATAAAGGGAAAAAAAAATCTTGAGAAGTCACCAACTGGCAGAGGCTCACTGAGACTCTGAAGCCTATCACAGGGTTATTCAATGCTTTCCCTCCCCTCACACTTTTCTAGCATATCAAGAGGGATCCTCTTTAATAACAGAACAGCACTACAAAAGAAACTGCATATCTAAGCAGGGCAGTGGTGGCGCATGCCTTTAATCCCAGCATTTGGTAGTCAGAGCCAGGCAGATCTCTGTGAGTTCAAGGCCAGCCTGGTCTACAGAGTGAGTTCCAAGACAGGCACCAAAACTACACAGAGAAACCCTGTCTCACCCTCCCCCCCAAAAAAAACTAAATAAGAAAAAGGAAATATAAAACTAAGAATATCAGCAGAGGCCTTAGCCTCTATTACCTCTATAAAGCTCACTTTAAACATTGCTGTCTATGAAGGAAAATACAATACTTCACATTAATCACCTAATTAACTTAATTACTACTAATACATTATGTAAAATTCTAAATACAATCTACCAAAGCATACTAGGAGACAAAATATAATTTGAAGCAAGAAATTAAGCACAAATAGCAAATTCATATATAAAATAAATTGGAATTATCAGAGCAGGAAGGAAAATATCTATGATTAATATGCTAATGGAAAAGTAGATAACAGGTAAAATTAAATGGTAATGTAAGCAAGTGGAAGAATAAAGTAAAAGACAGAATATTAAAAGGAAACAAGAAACAAACATTCAATCTACAGTCCCATGTAAAACAAAACTTTGTTTATAGGCAAAGAACAAAAGGACACACTGGAAACCAACAAAACAAAAAGAAATAGGGTTTTTCATCAATGTTCTTGGAAGAAATGAAGATGTCCTTCTGTGAAAAAGAAAATGATGTAAGTCAAAACCTCAGATCTATACACAGACAGGTCTAGTGTTATAGAATAAATGAAGGCAAAATACAATCATTTGCTCTCTGTTGTCAGTAGGTTTAGAAGACAACACTTGGCTCAAAATATGCTTATACTTCACAAGTAAGTAAAAGGTATGAAAGTGATATTAGTAATCATGGGAGAGAAATAAATGAAACCTTAAATGCCAATGATGGCCTAAATATCCCAACCAAGATTTGAGAGGTGACAGAAAAGATTAAACAGAACAAAGCCAAATGTATGATGACTACAAGAAACTTATCTTAAAGACAAAAGTAAATTGCAAATAAAGGAATAGGTAAGAATACCATTCTAAAAACACAGCACCAGTATTTTATCTCTAAAAAGTAGATCACAGATCAAGAAGCCATAACAATCCTTACTGTATATACACTAAAAATGCAAATATTAGCTAAAACGAGTCATGCTAAAGAAACCATTCTTATAAGTGAAGCTGAATATTACCACCAATTAATAAGATAAAAATGACTATTAAGGAATACTTTACACAAAATGTAAGCAGCACCTTTTCAAACTGACAAGGAAAATACATGTGCAAATACCACATTGTATCTTCATTAAAAAAATCAAATTTAAGGGAATACAAATCATAAAATATATGATCTAAGACTGTAATGCTATTATTGAATCAGAAATTGATAATAAAATATTTGCAGAGAATCATCTCCAAATAATTGGAGAGTTAATAACATACTTCTAAAGAATACATAGGTTGAAAAACTCTTGATAGAATGTTTTAAAAATTATATAAAAGTAAGTCTGAAAAGTAAGACAGATAAGGCCTAAAGCACTGGGCCATGCCTTAAGCTAATAAGAGAGCTCTGACATGCACAGTAGTATCCTGACCCAGAGGACCCTGAAACTGGACCCTCAAGGTGACCACTGTTGACATATGACCTAAAGCCAACCAGGAAACACCACAGTAGCTGTAAGCAGAGCCTGCTAAAAACTACACACATAAGTATGTCAGTCCTTTGTTCAATAACTGAGATTGCTTTGTTCAATAACTGAGATCTCCTAGATCCAGTATTGTTTAGTTCTGCGTCTATTCACCCCTGGCCCCGGGATCAGAGACAGTGGGACCCCAACTGCAGAGCAACCAACAGAAAAGAAATGCATCAAAGTATTTGAGTTGCAATAAAAGTAGTGATTGAAGAGAAATTTACAACACTGGACACATAATAGGAAGCATAGACTATCTAATCTGAGGATGCACACTTCCTCCTACTTCAGAAAATTAAATATATATTAATTTTCAAGTAAAAAGAAAAATGTTAAGTTAGAAGTTAATGAAATACAAGATATTGATAGAGAAAATAAAATCAAAAGATAACATTTTAATGAATGCTTATATTATATGTTTAGTAAACTTTAAATGTATCCAGCCACATTAAGAATGGGGAAGATACAAGTCCATTATCTAAAAATCAATGTAGTTTGTCAAATAGTGATTACATGTATTTGTCAGGGAGACTCCAGAGGTCTTTAAACGAACACAGGCTGCTGACATTGTCCTTAGTTACTTCCATAATTAAATGGTAGGAATCTATTGTTGAAGACACCATATACTTTGGCTGTAGTACATAAAAAGGCCATAATTTGAAAGAGAGCAAGGAGGAATATGCAAGATGGTTTGGAGAAAAGAAAGGGAAGGAGGATGTGAAGTAGTTATAATCTCAAAAAACAAAAGAATTAAAAATAGAAAATTCTCTTTCAAACTGACCAAGAAATATCCCCCTTGCTAGCTTTAATAATGAGAGAAAGTGCTACATAGGCTGCTGGAGGGAAAAAATACACCAACAGTCTAACTAGGGATAGACCCTACATGCTGCAATACTAACCTGTCAGGCAAGATATGCCTACTGGTACAATACTAGAGAGGTTAATGGGGTACATGACCACTTTATGAGTATATTTGAGGCCTGCTCAACAAGAGGGTATTTCATCCCTGATAATGTAATCCTGGCCAAAAGGTCATGGGTGGGGAGGTCATAGGCCTAGGGTAGAACCTGTGGTTATTATTTTGTAAATGGCTGTGCTCTCAAAGTTCCTTATAAATATTTATGCTTATGTCTATAGACTGGGCAGCTTTCAACATTTTTTCAGAGAAGGTTCCTGGTGCAGTGAGCAGTAGTCAGTGCAGAGACCCACAACTAGACAATGTGCTGAGGATAAGAGACAGAGTGCTCATCCCTGTATGTAACAGCTTAATCAACCCCACATCAAACCTCAGGAAACATAATGAAAGAGGAGTCAGAAAGATTCAAAGTGCTGGATGATGGGGAAGAGTGCTGTTAAGTATTGCCTTATGGACATGAGATGGCTATTTCACTCATGAACTTAGAGTAGCTATGGTTACCTGCACAATGTCTTCACAAGATCAAGCCTAAAAAAAAACTTCCAGCATAGGTATGAAAAGTATTCTTCAGGCCCTACCCCTTACATAGAAGATATTGTCAGCTAACAGCCAGTGGAGGAGGAAACATTATTATTTTTGAGGGTGTGGCCACTGGTAGATTTCTCATGTTCAGGTAGATGGTCTCATCTATCCACATAAAGGTAATGCTAGCTGAATTTAATAGGTTATCAAAAGAAGTTTAAAAGGAAGAAAGCATGAAGTTGGGAGGGAGATTTGTTGGAAGAGAGATGGGGAGAATTGGAGCAGAGAAATGGGATAGATATGATCATATTTCATTGTTTACATGTACAAAAGAATCAATAATAAGGAGAATTTATATTTAAAAATGATTATTGTGCTGGCAATAAAAGTATAATAAAGATAATTATAAAATATTAAGAAAAACTCTGCTCTTTTTTCAGTGTGTATTATAGCTACTTATATTTTAGGAGCTATACTTTGTTCGTTTATTATTTTAAACAACTAAAAAGCATTTCACGCCGGGTGGCAGTGGCGGCCTTTAATCCCAGCACTCAGGAGGCAGAGGCAGGTGGATCTCTGTGAGTTCGAGGCCAGCCTTGTCTACAAAGCTAGTCCAGGACAGGCTCCAAAGCTACAGAGAAACCCTGTCTCGAAAACCAAACAAACAAACAAAAACAAGAAAAACTCTATTACTCTAAAATTTCATGACATATATTGAAGAAATCCATTTCTTGAAAGACACCTAGGTAATTATATGCAGAGATAGGACATCTGAATAGCTCTATATATGACATAAATTTAAATAATAGTTCTACTATGGTTCATTTATTGATTCTATTATATATTTAATAAGAATGATACCTGTTATACCTGTTCTACAAAAATAAGCATATGAAAAGATGCTTATTGCCATACATCATTAGAAGATTATCACTTAAAACAATGCGATACCACTAAACACCTATTAGAATGGGTAAACTATAAAACCTTAACATAAAATTATAAAAAAAGATATATAACAAGAGAGGCCACCATTTTGTGCCCATGGAGATACAAAATTGTGCAGCTTCTTTGGCTGACAGTTTAACAGAGTTAAGAGACTTAAATATACTTTTATCATATTATTCAGCAATTGAACTCTGGTGTTTTCATGGGTGACTTAAAAATGATGTCCACACAAAATATGCATACAAATTCTTATTTACCGAATCACAGAAGAAATATTCAAAAACACATTTGAGACAGATTCCTTACAGAGACAAAATATCATAAATAAATTTGTAGCATATGCAATGTAGTGGTGTACTAATTAAAAATAAGAGTACAACCACCAGTAACTCTAATTTCTGTGGACTCCAATAGCCTCTTCTGGCCTCCTCAAATATCCCACACATAAGGCAATAAGGCATACATGAATATAGAAACAAACATACATACACAAATAAATAAATTTTTAAATGAGGACTGAAAAGGTATCTCAAAGTTTAAGAGCATTTGCTGCTCTTATTGTGGACCTAGATTCCATTCCAAGAACCCATATTACAGGTCACAAACATTTCCAAGGGATCCAATGACCTCTTCTGGAATCCCCAGGCACCAGGCACACCTGGTACAAGTACATACAGGTAGGCAAATACTCATACACATAAAAAATCATTAAAAAATAAAAATAACAGTGTCTAAGGAAAAGAAGAATATCACATTACAAATATCTTTCATTGGAAAGCCTTGCTACCATAAAATTGAAAACATATGTAATTATGTTTGGAAGTAAATAAATGCCTTTGAAAAATCCTAAAAGCTCATTCATGCCAATAGCTTTTAGCAAATTTCAATTTCAGAAAGTACACAGTGAATATATTAATAGAAAACCATAAGCGATACACAGTACAGAATTTGGAATTCTCAGATATTTGACCTAAACTCTACTATTGACAACTGAATGAAACACTATAGCGGATACTCACATTCAACAAAAAAAGCAAATAAAAAGAGGTAAGAATAAATACAAACAAGAGTATTGGTAACGGTATAGTGCTGTCAAATAAATAATTGATGCACCATATGATTCTCAATTCTCTGTATGCCAAAAGTAAAGATAATAATAAAAATCACAATCTACTTTTAAAGAGTGCTGAGAAATCTGGAAATCCACATAGAGATAAAGACTAAAAGATAAAAGAGGAAAAAGCTACATCCTCATCTCCTACTCTGTGTGAAATACAACTCAAAATGGATCAAAGAAATTAATCTGAGAATTAAACTTCTAGAGGGAAATTTAGGGATATATATATATATATATATATATATATATATATATAAATTTCTAAATACTTGGACTCAAAAGCTGTGGTCATATTACCACAAATTGCCAAGTGAGACTCACAGGAAATGAAAATGCTGCATATTGAAAGAACAAACTTCCAGGAGGAAAAGTACATAGAATGACATAAAATCTTTGCCAGTTACTCATAACACTGAGTTTAATGCAGTTACTATAGAGAGAATTAGAAAATACATAGCAAAATACAAATAACATATTCCATAAATTGACAAATAAACTGAATCATCATTTCAAATGAAGAGGTACAAAAAGCCAATAAATGAATGAAAAACAGCCAAGACCTTTATCCATTAGGGAGACAAATCATTATGGCACTGTGACTTCTTCTCATTGTAGTGCAAATGTGAAAGAATCTGTTTTAAATAAAAGGAAAAGAAATGAAAAAATAAATTTATCGCTATGCTATGGTAAAGAAGAGGAAGAGGAGGATAAATTAATTCTGATGAGGTTACAAGGAAAAATATCCTTATCTACAGTAAATATCAGAAAGTTAGTGAGATCTAAGGGTGGTGATTCACATCTCTAATCCCAGCACTGAAGATTCAGAAGCTGTTGACTTGTGAGTTTAAGTCCACCTTAGGCTACATAGGTGTTTACAAGACAACCTTTATTACACAGAAATACTTGACTTCAAAACCCCACTATAAAATGACACAATTATTCATAAGGAAAAATGAGAGGTGCCAGGAATGGTGATATGTAACAATAATACCTGTACTGAGGCACAGAGTTAAAAGGATAGCAAATTCTATGCAACTTGAGATACATAGTGAATTACATAACAGCCTGAGTTGGCATAGGGAGAACCCGTCAGCAAGAAGATAATGAAGAAAACAAGATAATTAAACACAGGGTGGGTGAGGAAAAGAGGTGAGGGGAGAGCAGAGGAGTGAGAAGAAGAGGATAATGCAGTCATGAACAAGGATCACAAACACTTAGATTGAGCAATTATCTGTACTTTATACTGGGGTCCTGGGCATGGGTGCTGGACTAAGAATCATCACTATACATCTACTTCCTAAACAGACTCTGATGGTTACTGTGTCTTTCATCTGAGACTCATTGTCCCACATCAAAAAGGGTGGAATCCTGGTTCCACTCAAAGTCAACAAAAAATAATTTTTATGTACTCTCTGGGAGTTTCCCTCCCCGGAACAAAGAAGAATGGGATTAGCTCCCCTTGGAGTTCTGTTTAGAGGACCGCGAGCTCAGTAGTGGGTGGAGGGGGGAGGGGCCGGAAGTGGAAGGCCTTAGTTTCCGCTTTGGCGTTGCCAGTGTGTCACTGGGTGATGGTCTGAGAAACATCGACTTTACTCAAGTGAGAATTTTTCTGGTTTTGGGTTATGATGAGTTAAAAATTATGACAGCCCACTATAGATTTCTAAATTCACAACCCACCCTGCCCCAGCAACGGACTGGTCCCAGTATTATTTCCCAGAATTCCTGGATACGGCAGTTAGGCCTTGTTGAGATTAACGGTCCTTGTTCTTCTCAAGTAGTAAAGGTCTAGGTGAGATGTTGTGGGGTTCATGGGAAAAGGGGAAAGTTAGGGACTCTATCTATGAGTGTAGAGGGAGGTGAGTTACAAAATTTGGAGAGACTCCATGCAGTGTGGGCGCCTGGATAAAAATTTATTTCCCTATGTGGCATAGGTGGGTAGAACTGAACTAAGGGCTAAGATGCTACCCTACTTTGTCCTTTGGAGAACTAGGAGGTGCGATTTCAGTGGAAACTATTTCAGGGAAGGAAACGGAGTGGGGCTTACAAAAGTATAGGTCTATTTAGTGTCCTCAAATGGTGTCAGACATTGTGGGTAAGGCTTGCCTTAATTTCCTCCTGTGTGTTACTGATGAAGATCTTAGTGCTAACTTCAGAGCAACAGAGTAAAATGGGGATCCAAACATAGTTACAAATGAACATGAATCTCTAACTTGGGTTGCCAGCCACTGATCTAACAAAGTCTGATTCTCTCTAGAATTTCTCAGGAAGTGGATGTAACAAGAGAACAGGAACCCAGTTTGAATCCAGAAAGGTACCCTGAGGGGGGGAAAAAACAGAGGGGGCCCTCCTTTAAGGGAAGTTGCTCTCAACCTAGTAATGTTTACAGTGCTTTTCTCTCTCCCACCGCACCCTAGATTCTTCCCAGCAATCCTGCCTGCCTGCCCAGAGCACCATGCCTAGGGGCAACAAGAGCAAGGGCCGCTCCAGGGCCAAAAGACAGCAGGCCCGAGGAGAGAGCCAGAATCTCCAGGGTGCTAAGCCCACCTCAGAGAAGGAAGCAGCACCCCCCACTCTTGGCCAGGAAGATGCCCCCAACTCGCCTGATGACTGCACTCCTCAAGGGTCCCAGGAGGCTGCATCCCATGGGTCTCCTGAGTTAAATGTGTCCCACTCAGTTTCTGATGTCAATGCTGAGGGTTCTGTTGCAGGTGTTGATGTGAAGCGTTCAAATGCCTGCATTATAGCTGAAGCCATCAATTCTGTACGCAGAGATCCTCTGAGCAGGAAGGCAAGCAAGATCCTCCACTACCTGCTGGAGAAGTACCAGAAGGATGAGCAGCCTATGGAGGCAGATATGCTGAAGCTGATCAACAGGAAGTACAAGGTGCACTTCCCCTTGATCCTGGAGAAAGCCACCTACCAGCTGGAGGTGGTCTATGGGCTGGAGTTGAAGGTTGACCACACTCACTCCTACGTTCTTGTTAACAAGTTACCCATGCCCCCTGGGGCAAAACAGGGTGGCAAGAAAGAGTTGCCAAAGACGGGTCTCATACTGACCCTTCTGGGTATGATCATGATGAAGGGCAACCGTGCCACTGAGGAAGAGGTCTGGCAATTCCTCCATATGCAGGGGATATATCCTGGGAGGAGGCACTTAATCTTTGGGGAGCCCCGGAAGTTCATCACCAAAGAGCTAGTTGAGCAAAATTACATAGAGTACCGCCGGGTGCCTGGTAGTGATCCCCCAACCTATGAGTTCCTGTGGGGTTCCAGGGCCCACAATGAAACCATCAAGGCGAAAGTCCTAGATGTTTTAGCTAAGATCAAAAATGCCATTCCTGGTTTCTACCCTCAGCAGTATGAGGAGGCTCTGAGTAACCAGGCTGAGAGAGCAGCCAGGAGAGGTGAGGCTTCTGGCCACCATGGTGCCAGGATTCCCTCCCATGCCCAATCTAGCAGCTCTTCCCACACTTAGCTGGCCCTTGGGTATAGCTGTCACTGTGCTGGAGAATAGCCAGTCTTCTGAGTAGTGGGGTGTTTATGGGTAGAAGGGACAGCAGTAAAAGAATATCTTCCTCTTCTGTTAGGTTTGGGAAAATATAAGTTTCTTTGTTACATTGTTAATATTCCTGTAACTGAACATTTGTCTCATATATGCTTCTTAACTTTATATCTGCCACATTTATTGCTCTTTGTCAAGCTTAAGAGCAAGATATTTGGGGTTTTAAGTTTACTGGAAAATCTTCACAGATTTCTTCTCAGTGAGTGTAAAAAACATGGCATGGGAAAGAGTTTCACAGAATGTGATGTGCTACAGTTGGTGAAACAAAGTAAAGCAGTCAATTCATCCTTGTATCTATTGACTTTGCCTTTCTTTGTAATTTTAATAAAAACAGAGTTGATTGTAGTACGCTATTAAACTGTGTAAGAAGTTAAACCTCATAACCAGTTTCTTTTTTGTTTCATTATTTTTCCCAGTCATTCATTGGGCATCAGTTCTTCGGTAGTTCCTCCCCACAAACAGTGATGGACAACAAAGATCCACCCCACTGTCCACAGGGACTTAGAATTTCCCAACAGCTACATAGAAGAAAAGGGATAGAAAACTCTACGATAAGAAGTGCATGCAAAGAAATGATTAGGAAGAGCAGAGAATCTCTCAACAATACCACTTTCTGATTGTGGTAATGTCGAGCATTGGGGAATTTCAATTCTGTCAACATTCTGTGATTTAAGTGATGCTGTCTGGTGGGTTGTAAGAGGCTGTGGGAGTGATGATGAAGGTCAGACCCTCAGAAGGTGGGCCCCTTGAGGTAGTGTGAGTAGATGAACAAAGACCAGATAGTGCATCACAGAGTTTAAATTAGGACAGGAAACACATCATAAACGTCCCTTTGAATTTTGAGTGTACCAGGATGAAATCCTGCCTGGGATACAAGTGCTGATAGTCCATGTGTTTACCCCAGTGCAGGTGAATACACTGCACAAGCTATACAATGAAGTGCAGAGATTTTCTGAGAGAAATGGATGATAATCCTTTGAGAAGAAGTTCTAAGAAGACAATTGTTGACTGGACTTCCGGAGCTCGGCCTTGTGATTAGCTGTGGATCTCTGCATTTGCTTCCATCAGTTACTTGATGAAGGCTCTATGATGACAGGGTATTCACTGATCTGATTACCAGGGTAGGACAGCTCAGGTACCAGCTAGTAGTAGTCTAAGCTGGGCTCATCCTTGTGGACTCCTGGGAAGTTCCCTAGCACCAGTTTCTCCCTATCCCCATGATGTCTCCCTCTATCAAGGTATCTCTTTCATTGCTCTCCCACTCCCAGCTCAACCATCCTGTTCCCTTATGTTCTTATCCATCACCTCCTACCTTCTATTGCTCCCTTTACCCCCAGTTTACTAAGGAGATATCATCTATTTCCCCTTCCCAGGGTGATCCATGTGTCTCTCCAGGAATCCAGTCCAAGAAATGGAAGTGGGATTTTATGAGCAAGGGGTATCAAGATCATGATGGGGAACTCTACAGAGACAACTCAACCAAGCTAGTGGGAACTCACGAACTTTAGACCAACAGCTGTTGCACCTGCATGGGACTGGACTAGACCCTCTGCATAAGTGAGACAGTTGTGTAGCTTGATCTGTTTGAGGGGCCCCTGTCAGTGGGATCAGGATCTATCCCTGGTGCATGAGCCGGCTTTTTGGAGTCCATTACCTATGATGGGACAGCTTATACAGCCTTGATGCAGGGGGAGGGGTTTGGACCTGCCTCAGCTGAATGTACCAGGATTTTCTGATTCCCAATGGGAGGCCTTACCTTTTCAGAGGAGGAGATTGGAAGTAAGATGGGGGAGGGAGGATAGAGGGAGCAGGAGGAGGGAAGAGAGGGGGATCTGTGGTTGGTATTTAAAATGAATAAAATAATTATTAATTAAAAGGGGGAAGACAATTGTCTGTTACTCAGAATGGGCTCATAGAGCCAAATAATGTTTCATTACAGTGTATTTAAAACAGGTTTCTTAGAAAATACTTTGCTAAACTTCAAGGACAAGGTTTAAGTTTGGTGGTGGTGAAAGCAATGCCAAAGATAATTTGGATGGAAAGATTAATGTTGCTGCACCTTGAAACATAGAAGGAATTTAGCTGCCCACACCTACAGAAGAAAACAACTCACTCCAAATTAAATATCACTTTCCATAGAAAATACTAATTAATTTTTATTATAATATAATTATGTTACTTCTCCTCTCTCCTTTCCTCACTCTACCTACTCCCATGCAACCCCTCTCTAAAATTCTTGACATCCTTTTTTATAAATTACTGTTCATATACATACAGATAACATTTTACAGACTAAATAATATATTGTAATTTTTTCCACAATGAAGTATTTCTTTCAAGAAGGAGGAAGAATATCCACAAATTCAGTAAGTAACAAAACTTACATGTGTGAGAAAACTGAAACAAGGGGTTCCTGGTTCTGATGAGAAATAAACATTTACAATGAAATCAAAACTGAAAAAATGTATTAATTATATGAATTAAATAATAGTCAATAGCAATATTATCATCTGAATATGGAATTCTAAACAACATGAAAACATCAAGAGCTTGCCTTTTCAGCCTGTTCTACATTTTCTCTCTAAAAGGAAATTTATAAATTCTATGATAGGCCAATACTTGGTAGTAGTCAAAAGCAATTGTTTTCCTTTCTTTTTTTTTTTTTTTTTGATAGCAAACCTGTCCTAAGTCTTCTGTCTCATAATAAAATATAAATAAACATAATTTCTTTATTCCCTCTCAAGTATTCTTTCAACCACCAATTCATCCTAATCAAGGGATTTTTTTCTTTATATTTTTATTCTTTTTCTTGCAGATAGGAGTATTTCAGCACTTAGCGTCCTAATCTTCACTCCATTAAGACATATTAAAAACTATTACTGAGGTATAACTCGAACTACTGCCCTGAGTTAAGGCTCTTATGGTTTTGAGACATCAATAAGGGTCAAAGAAGAACTAGAAAGCCCCTCAACCTTTCCTATGGTTTTCCAAATACAAAAGGAATATATACTTTGTGTAGAAACTGCAGTACAAGGCACCCCACAGAATTATGATAATAATTGAAAGGAAAATCAGCAAACTCATTAAAAACTATATATAGGGATAAGATAACCAGAAATGATTGGATAATTCAAACCAATATTCATATATATGCCCTTTTTTCCTTTAACATAAAGCTTTATACATGTTCATACATGTACGTATATATGAATCTAGGTAGGAACATATAAGAACAGCCATAATTACTGATTTATTTTCCTTCTTTTTATAAATGTTCAAGGTACATTTAATTAATTGAAAGCAAATCACTTTAGAGAAAGCATTAATCTTTAAAAGATAACCTTGGACAGAGTTCACATCCACAGATAAAGAATCATTCAATGCAGCAATTCAATTCCAATGACTAAACCAGTAAAATGGACTTTAATATCATAAAGAAGCTTATCAAAATTTCAAATATTTATAAAATATTACCAGTATGTATTCCCAAGATTGGAATTCTCCAGAGGATAGCTACTCAAAAATGTGTTTCCTTTGTTAGTGCCCACATTTTCCAACTTCAAGTGACTCATGAGTCAAATAATGGGCTTGTCCATTATCAGCAGGAAGGAGAACTCCTTGGTAAGAAGCTGTGCCTGTAGAGATGATTGACTGATGGGAACTGCAGAGATGTCAAGGAGTTTGAATCTTATACGTCCATAGGCTAAATTAACTTATTTCAGGCTGACACTATTCCCCTGGATAGCCATTTCTTGCCCATCTCTGTAGCTGAACTAACATTCTGTGTCTAATAAATTAAGAACCTATTGGAATTGATTCACTTAGTAAGCCAGTAGCTTCACCAACTCAACAGCTAAGAGTTTCATCAGATAACATATGAGCCTATAGAAAAGCTTCCTCCATCGTGCTACAATAGCTTCCTTGTGTATCTACCAATGTATTTTATTTTTATTTTTGTTTGTGTTTATATAAATGTATATATACATGTGAATACATATATAGTATTCTACTTATATCACACATATTGAAAATAATATGCCATTAACTAATTCCAGTGCAATAAAATATACTTCAACTTTCACTCTTTCACATTTCCAAGTCCTTTCAATAGTGAAAACAGCCTTCCACTGCCTTTAATATATTTGTTTATTTACATTGTCCCATTCTATTTGGACAAAGTGCAATAGTCTTGATGATTGAGATGTTCTATCTCCAGAGGATATAAGAGTAAACACCTATTTTAGAGATGAGTAATAAAATTATTTTATTAATACTTTAGGGTGCTAAAACAACAGCAAACATCAGAGTGAATCACACATAAACTTTCTTGAAATTTTGGCATTATGTGTATACATATAAACATAAAATCACTAATACTCAGATTAGATACTTCTTACATATCTAAATCACCCTAAGAGTTAATAAAATGTGGGGTGGGGGGTGAGATGACTCAGAAAGTAAAGGCATCTTGTCTTCAAACTTGAATCCTGAGCTTGATCTCTGGGCACCATGTGGTAGAAGAAAAGAACTGACTCACTTTTAATTATAAATTATAAATTTAACTTTTAAAAGAGAATTCCATGCATGATTGCTGTATTTACATCATTTCCACTCCTCTCTTTCCACCTTCAAACTACTCCTGTGTAACCCTGAATCCTTTATACTTCACGACTCCTTATTTAGTTGTTATATGTGTATGTGCTCATACACACACACACACAGACACACACACACACACACACACAAACACAAACACACACTCTGCTGAGTCCATTTAGTGTTACTCTTATGTATATATGTTTAGAGATGGCTACTTTGGACTAGGAAACCTATTGTGAAGCTCATCCCTGGAGAAGACTGATTCTCCCTGATCACCCCTAAGATTAAGAAAGTATGGGGCCTATTTGTCCCGATAGCCATGGACATATAGTCAACATACATATAGTCAACAATAGTATGTTGACGGAACTGTTTGTTCAAAACTTTCAGGAGTGAATTTTAACTCTGATCAAGTATGAGTTAAAATGATATACTGATGTCATCCCTGTGGCTATATTATGTCAAAATGATAATAAATGACTGAGTAATCTTCATCTATCAAATAGTTTTCAGGTGATTTGGTAGAATCTTCAAACTCACCCTTTTTCAAATAACTCAGATAACTGTGCTGTCCTAACATGACTCCCATGCTAGTAGCAGGCAGGTGCTCTTGGCCAACTCAGATTTCTTCAGTGAATCACTAAAATATGTGTTGTCCACCACCATGGATATAATCATAAAAGCCAATTCTTAAAAGTTCTGTTGCCAGGTGGTGTTTGAACAAATCTTTAATCACAGCACTTTGGAGGCAGAAGCAGATGGATCTTTCCGTTTGAGGCCAGCCTGGTCTTCAGAGTGAGTTCTATGACAGCCAGGGCTGTTACACAGAGAAACTGTGTCTTGAAAAACCAAAATAACCAAAAGATATTTTTCTCCAACCAATTCTGTTATTTCATTATGTTGCTGTCTACAGATCTTTCTCCACTTCAAGGAACATATACAGGTTACATTTCCATCCAGATTAAAGATCTTTCTTTTATTATTGACAATGTTGTTATTTTCCCTTCTATTATTTCACGGTTCAGGTTAGTCATGGGAAATATCAACGTGCATGTCACTGTCATCTTCACAGTCTTGTGCAAAGGAATGCATCTTTTAAAGAATGTGAGTCTTTGACATCTTCACAAAATTCTCTTTTCTAATGCATAAACTGTGCACATCTCTATGGGATAATTTTATTCCTGAGTGTATCAAAAAGTTTTTACATTTGTTTCTGTAAAACATCTTGTGCATTTCTTTCAGTTTTCTGCTAGGTATATTTTGTGGTTTTTTTAAAAACAAGATGTTTATAAATGTTCTAATTACTTACTTCTTTCATTGACTATCTTTCTGACTTCATAATATCTTTTGTACACTTATTTTCCCATTCGCCTTCTATGCTTATATATTTTCTGTACCAATTATTGTTTTATAAGCATGTATGCAATTATTAATACATATGAACTATGCACAACAATGGCTTGCAATGAGAAATTTTCATAAATGTTTATATTTTGATCATATCCATCCCCTCTAATAGCATCTAATATTTTATCTTCTTTCTCATCTCTATTAGTATACTTTTATTTTCATAAACCTTAAGAACATTTCTACCTAAGTTGAAATATGTGCTACTTCTCTTTTTCAATCTGACTTTAATTTCGTTAGTATGGTTATCTCTACTTGAATTTAATTTCCTGTAAATTATATTACTTTGTTCAACTTTATGGCTGAATATATTTTTATTGTAGGTACATATATGTTTACATATCAGCTGATGAACAGTAAAGCTGATTTCATTACTTGGATATTGTGAATAGTGCCACAATAAATTTGAGTACACAGGCATCTTTATTATAACCTGACTTTGATTTTTTATTTGTCTGTGTGTGTGTAAGTGTATACACAAATCTGGTATTGGGGTATCATAGGTTATTTCTATTTGTAAGTTTTTGAAATAGTATGGTTTGGAGTTCTATAGTGGTTAGATTAACTCATATTTTTGGGAAATATATTTAAATGTTCTTATTCCTTGTAAGTTCATCAGAATTTATTGGTTTTAATTTCCTTAATGTTAGCCACTATAACTTGTGTGATATAAAGCATCAAGATATTAGTTTTACCTTTGACACAACTTAGAGGAATCAAGCTGGCACTGACCTGGAAGCCTCCTCCCTCAGGTCTAGTTTCCATAATATCAGAAGCAGGGATGCTGCCAAGGAAGAAAAAATATCAACTGTACTATCTGGTTATAAAGCCTGCAAACAAAACAATGGCCAGCATGGAATGCGATAATGACACCTCCACTTTGGGGATAAACAACAGCTGTCTAATTGGACTTTAAACCTACTCAATAGACAAGAATTCATGCCTGGTACTGTAAATCTAGCCAAGGAGAGTTCTACTGCTATTTTCCTAAATTAATAAACTTCCCACTGCATTTTAAATATGTATATTTATACACATAGGTGAGTGTAGCTCTTATCCCTCATCAAAGTTGCTTGTTTTTGTAGCAGACAGAGGTTAACTACAGAAAGCCACAACTGGTCAAAATATAGAAAATAAGTGACTACGGGGTGTCTAGCCACAGTTGTGTCTGCAACACAACCTCTATATCTAAGGCTCAGGATATATCATAGAAGAGTGTGGAGAAAGACATTAAGAGCCTATAGTAGTTTGAATAAGAATGGTCCCCATAGGTTCATAGATTTGAATGCTTGGTTACCAGGGAGTGGCACCATTTGAAAAGATTAGGAGGTATGGCCTTGTTGGGGGAAGTGAGTCATTGAGGGTAGGCTTTGAGATTGCAAAAGCCCAAGCCAGGCCCAGTCTCTCTCTCTCTCTCTCTCTCTCTCTCTCTCTCTCTCTCTCTCTCTCTCTGTGTGTGTGTCTCTTTCCCTGCTGCCTGTGGGTCTGGATGTAGAACTCTCATATACTTCTCCTGCACCATTAGTTCTCAAAAACTCTTTTGCAGATCCATAATGAAAAGGAACAATCTGAACAAAGGAAATTTTTAAAATGTACAGTTTGAAGAGAAAAGGAACATCAGAAAGTGTAATGGCATTAATTCTAATGACTAAGGAGATAAAAAAAATCAAAGAAAAGCCTGATACTAAAAGGGAATAAAGGGAGTGGTGACCTCAGGGAAAGACCTCACCCATCTAAGCTTCAAATTTGTGAAAAATAAGTAAAGAAAAGCTTAAGCAGTGAAGGAAATGATCAACAACCAAAAGTTGATGAAAATGTAATTGAAGGAGGATGCCAAAT